>NC_063067.1:8405013-8615013 GCF_018812025.1 Megalobrama amblycephala | reverse complement strand
CTCGATGACCTGAACTATGTGTGGAGAGAGTCAGAACGGCTGTTTAGGTTGGAACACGCCAAATCCCAAACCATTGTGGTGGATGTAATAGCAGGCTGTTTTCATGTGTGTGTTTGTAGGTGGTTGAGTCGGGTGGGTGGGTGGGTGCTAGGAATCAAGGCTTGGGAAGTCCCGTCTCTCTGGTTCCTGGCAGGCGCCCACCACTTTGGACGATGTCAGCCACCTACGTCCATCATTATGGTGCATACATACAAACTTATTAACGCGTGGGAATGAAAATACCGTATCGTAAAAGACAAGCTCAAACAAGTATCTAGAAACCACAGACACAGTGCTGTAACAAGTCTCGATAAACAGTTTTTAGTCATAACTTTCTATTTCTTAGTACTTAACTACACTATTGGTCCTTTGTTTCCATACAGTCCTTGGTTTATAATACTTGTGGACCGCGTGCACCTGAACGCTCTTAAAGTGGTGTATTATTGAGAACTTAGGACACATGAAATGTAAAGAGTACGTAAACATTTTGAGAAGCTCAATACATAAGTTGACTAAAGTGTCATTATATTGGAAATATATTCAAAGATATTACATTTTTATTCATTATGTGTTGATTATGGGATCATTTTATTGAGATAATGTCATTTTTAAAATTGTTGCTTCGTTGAAGACGTTTAAATATGCACATGGTTATTTAGCTCTAAACTTTTCTTTATTTTTCATTAGACACTAACCACTTTTTTTAATTATAACTTTAATATTGCACTGCACATTTTAGAGTAATGTTTAAAAAGTGAGAGGCAAAAGTATTACATAAAAGTAAATATTGTTTCATTTTTTTTTTTTTTTCTTGCTCACTGTCGCTTGACCAGAAGTGAAACTGCACACACTCCAATGGCAGTCCTAATGATTGTGGACCATCATGCACCTGAACGCTCTTAAAGAGTTGTATTATAGAGAGAGGGTGTAACATGATAAGGCATCGGTCAAATAAAATTAAGCACTTCAAATGAACAAGGAAAACACATCCTTTCACCTCGCCTGACAATTGTGCCTGAACAATCGTGCTGATTGTCCCATGTGTCTGATTTCGGAGGGACTTCAGCAAGGACTCGAATGGTCACTTGCAATGTAAGACACGCTCTTCCACCCTCCCGTCCCCCCGCTTTCACTGGCTGTTTGTGGTTGTGCAGCAGATACAGGAACAATGTGGCCTTTCTTACCTGTTGAAGGTGTACATTCCATCCCTACTAAAGCAAGTCAGAAAACAGCCCCTCCTCTGCACAGCAATCCCAGATTTAACTCCAGGTGCGCCCGCTCGTAGCGTCTGCGTTCAAACCACATCCCTCACACTGGGTTTCCTTTACATGATCTCCTCAGGTCATTATTGCACCCCATGAAACACATGGTTCATACTGAGGAAGTGATTTTGTGATGGAAATGTACACACCAAAACTGTGGATGAATCACTTATCCATAAACCACAATCTGAAGGGCCTGAGTCTATATTTAGTCTGGGAAGTCCACAGGATCAGGCATGAGCTTCATATATATATATATATATATATATATATATATATATATATATATATATATATATATATATATATATATATATATATATATATCCGTGGCTTAATCTTGTTTGGTCTTTTTTTTGTGGGCAACATGATTTAAACATATTAAAGTGCAAGTTTTGCATTTAGGAGGGCAAAAAGTGTGGGTGCTTTACAGGAAACCTGCTTGCATCGCCCATAGACCCATCCCATTTGTGTGAGTGACAGCCAAAAGTAGACAGGGTGAGTGGGAGAAAGAGTGAATGAGAGAGGACAGGTTGAGCGCATGCACACTTAGTTCAAAACTGAGAGCATGCAGCGAACTCTTTCACTCTGCAGTTTAACACAGGGGTCAGTGGTTTCTGCTCACAGGATAATATGATATTGTGAAGACTTTTTCATCTGAGCTCAGTGCTTGAGGAAATGCTAATAAGGTACAGTTTGTCTTTTCATCTTTTTTGAGGGTTTGTTGGGAAGTTTTTTTCAGTAAATATGGCAGATGGTGACAGATATTGTACAATTCTGATTTAGAATCTTCAAGATTCTAAATGTCATTTTTAGAGTTTTTGAGTCATGATTGTAGTCATGAAAACTCTCTAAAGACATTAAATGTAAAGAGTGTTAACTTTTTGTTGCTTCAAAAACTGAATGTAAGTTATGAACTTGATCATTTTATTGAAACTTTTGAACTTTTGAAAAATAATTGTGATGCTTCGTTGAAGACACTGAAATATGCGCATGGTTATTTCTTGGTCTAAACTTTCTTTATTTTTCATTAGACCACCACAGTCACTTTTTGATTGTCAAAAATGTTGCAATGCATAGAGTGTAGTTTAAAAAATGAGAGAGAAAAATGTATTAAACGAAGAAAATGTTGTTGAACTTTTCATCTTTCTTGCTTACTGTTGGCTCTGTACACTGGCACAGCGGTTAGTACCACAGCTGATGTTGAAACTTGGCAGGCCGGTCCCGCAGCCCTGTCCCCTCAAAATTTCAGAAACTAGTCAAAGGAAATAAGCTAGACACCGTGGTAAAGGCAGGATATATGTCTTTTACCCTCAATATGACAAAAGGAAAGAAGTGTTTTGTTAAATATCTCACCACACACGAAATGACAAACCGTTAGATGTTATACAGCTTTATTGTCGCCACGTCCTGTCAACCTTGTACCTGACATCTCAGTCAATATTTTTACAATTAGCTAGACTGAACAGCTTTCAAATCTGATTAAAATGGGTATTGCTTCTTACAAAAATAACCAGCATTTAAAATAAATTTTTACTGTTTTGTAAAATTGTTCATTTGAATTAGAAAGATAACAGCAGTTTTTCTTATCGGTAGAGTTAAATCTTATGTGCAAATGGTAGCAGAATGACATCTGAATGCAAAGTCGCATTGTTTTTATTGCACCAGAATATATGCCCGATTTAACAGGGTCCCGACGTTAAAATTTCAAGCAGTTGTTGTGTATAAAAAGGCTTCAGTATAGCACCAATAAAACAAACCACCAGTTAATGAGGCAAAGTTTTAATCTGTTTTACACAATCATATAAAGAGGATAAAACACAATGGTAACCGGAATGACTGCTAATGCATATTATGTATCACTAAACATCAGCTCATTTATTATCAACATGAAGGAGTGTACTGAGAAAGTCTTCCTGACATTCTGATGTCTGTGGTTAGGCCCCTGCCTTCGTTTACTGGAGAACAGGCTGGCTCCCGAAAGATTGTCTTATCAAGGGTTGACATTACTGTTCGAAAAGCCAGCTGATAGGACAAATCCAGCCCAACGAAACTTCATTTCCAGTGACACAACATGACATTTGGAGCACATGGGAAGGGAAACAGTTTCAAAAAAAGATATATTATTAAGGTTTATATTGTGAAGTTATGAAGTAACTTAAGTAGATGGAAATGTACTCAAGACTTGTTTTTAAAGATTGTTGGCATGTGGTCACAACTGACCTATATTACCCGTTATGTGAACGCTAGCTTTGTTTGTGTGTCTTTTATATCTTGCATGTTCGACAAATACAAAAAGTTGCAAAATGATTTCTTTTAATGTTTTAGACTGATTTACTGCATCAGGAGTCTGTCCTGAATGTGTTCAGCAGTCAACGGTGTACTTCCCCTGAGGATCAGCTGTGAAGTGAGTATCTATATGAGGAAAAATATGTTATAAATCAGCCGTTTTCTCAGCGAGAAAAATAAAACAATTTTCTCTATATGAATGAATGCTGTAAAATGTATTAATACACAGCCAAAAATGACTTTAATTTGTCCTTTCAGTAAAGAAAAATAATTCAAAATAAAACTCATGAGAATGTATATTTAATATTTATTTTACAAGCATATTTTGTCTTACTGCACAAGCAGATTTTTACTTTAAACTTAAAAATACAGACAAATAAAATGTAATTTTGAATAATGTAAAAAATATCTTTTGATTAAAAATTAAAAGAAAAAACGAATTAAATGAAGGGAAATATTGTTAACCTTTCTCGTCTACTGTATGTATATGTATATATATATATATATATATATATATATATATATATATATAGAGATGCACCGATACTGAATTTCTCTACCGATACGGTAGAGTTCTGCCTTTTATACATTCTTTTAAATTAATAATTTCATTATAATTAATAATTATAATTTGAAAGAAATGCAAATAAAAAATGTATTCTCTCCATTTCATCAACTTGTTTCAGAGTAACTGATATCAGTTAACATGAACACATTACTCAAGTTAATATTAACACACATTAACTAAATTCTGAAGATTATATTTTTATTTCTTAACTTCCTGAATGTTATTAACTCATATAATTACTATTAATATTGAACAAACTGGTTTCTTAGCATTTTTACACAAAGCCCAAATGCAGTGCATTTTCCTGCCCTCTTTTGATTGACAGGATATATCCGCCCTGCCGATACCAATTATTTGCTGATATATCGGTGCCTCTCTAATATATATATATATACTGCAGTGTATTTTTAGATATTTTAAGTGGAAAATACATACATTTGCATGTGTAACAATCCCATTTCAAGTTTGTGGATTACTGCATTTCATTTCAAGGGATTGGCAAACTCTGGAAGACTGCATGGGGAGGTGTCGATGTCCACCAATGTCACTGGATTCCGGGCACATCGTTCCCCCCAGCATTTGGAGATGGACTTGGCCTGGCAGGAACTGATGGCCATCACAGAACTTCAGGTCGGTACACTGGAACGCCCAACCAGGTTCCTCTTTTACATGCACAAACGCCCAAACTCAAGAAAACATCTGATTATTTAGTGGTAGGTTAGTCAATCGTTTTAGAGTGCAAGCTGCCTTAATGAAACGGTGGCCTTATAACATTTTTCTAACGCTGAATCCTCTATAAACACACATTGAGCTTAGCTACGATCTGCAACAATGGGCCAATTGAGTGATGCGAGGATAAAGGCAGACAGAGAAAGAGGGTGACTGCTGTATATTGCCGACAGCCCCCTGCATAGCACAATGACCATCTGTTTCGACATGAAACCCGAGCGCTCCTAAGTAAGACCTGCATAAGCTACGGGTGGCACATTCACCCAGGTGGGCTGGTCCTGTAGAGAGCAGCTGACTGAATACAACCCTCCTCTGCAGCACAAATCAACTGTTACTGAAATCAAACCTTGCTTTACTAGGTTTCCATAGTGTTTTATTGTAAAAGAGTTTGATTTGAATCACCAACTGGAAGTTCCTCTTATTAAAACATTATTTTTGTCACAGGAGTTTGAGGTACCCAATGAGAATCCTTTTGAAGCAGTCCCATACCTGTCCATGGAGCCCATGGTTTCTCAAGGGGGGTTCGGGATGAGTCAACCCCAGCCAGAATCCATTCCAGCTGCTTGTGATGCCCATCCTGCCAGTGTTTATGAAAACGCATACCCAGAAATGATGCCACCCTATCAGCGTTTGAACCCACACATGGATATGCACTATGGCCTCCATGGCAGCCATGGTTCCCCCAGAATGCTTGCAAATACGCAAGCTCTTCATCCACCTCTCATGAGTCTTTTGGAGCACATGAACATGGCAACGCGCAGTCATGGGATTGCGAAAGATGCCGTTATCAACCTTCATAGTGCAGGACAATTCAAACAAGTTTGCACAGATGATCTGGAGTCAGATTCCGGTTTGTCGCTTGGTTCAAGCCCACCGCTTGCTTCTCCTGAGAATGGGGTGCATGGAGTGCCTACATATGTGCCTGCAGATGGTACGATGGGCTATGCTGAAAATGAAATCGAAGGTATTGGGGAACAGTATCGCATGCGGCCTAGTTTGCTCGGGTCTGCCGACTACCAGCAGTCTTACAGCTCGTACCCTGGAGCATCTTTTCCCACAGCTGTAAATATGCAAGCTATCAACCAGCAGACTTACCAACCAATGGCTTCAATGAAGCAACCGGTTTTACCCACAGCGCTGCATGATCTACAACTAAATAGCTCAGGTTTAACAAGACCAGGTTCATATCAGGGTCCGTACCCAAAGCCAAAATCAAACAGCATTCCTGTACCCCTGAGCAGAGATGAACGGCGAGCCCTCGCTCTAAAAATCCCGTTCTCCCTTGAAAAGATTGTGAACCTACCAGTGGATGACTTCAATGAGCTTTTGACCCAATTCACACTGAGCGACACTCAACTGGCACTCGTGAGGGACATTCGCAGACGAGGGAAGAACAAAGTTGCAGCTCAGAATTGCCGCAAAAGGAAGCTGGAGAATATTGTGCATTTAGAGAATGAGTTGGGACATCTTAGAGCCCAAAGAGAACATTTAACCAGAGAGAGACTGGAGTTTCAGCAAAACCTAACCATTATCAAATGTCGGCTCTCAGATCTTTACACCCAAGTGTTTTCACAGCTACGTGATGAGGAGGGACACCCTTATTCAGTTGATGAGTATTCACTACAACAAACTAATGACGGCAACATTTACTTGGTGCCACGGAATACAGCACTCGAGGGTGAATGAACTTTTATGAAAAGGTTTAAGTCACCTCAGATGGAGAAAACTAAATTTATGACCAATGAATTTCAATTACTTCAAATAATTTGTGATGAATGGATAAAAACAAACTCTTTGTAAAGAGATTACACACAGTAATGTAGAGCAGAGTACAACTACACAACATATTCATGACTACAGAAGTTCAGAGAAAGATTTTTCACTTTAGGCTTAGAAAACTTTCAAGCTGTTTTTGGGTCTATAGACCCAACTCCAAGGATTTTGCTCAACACTTTTGTACATTACAGCATTGGTCTAAAACTTTGAATCAGTGTTATATGTCAAATACAAATTAAACAAGCTTTCATTAAATGGGTTCAACACAAAGACAACCAGTCACATCATTTGTAGCATTAAAAGTTTTATTGGTAAAAAAGGTAAAAACCACAGGTATAAAAAAATAAATCTATTCAGCTGCCTCTTGGTCCTAGAAGAGAGAGGAAAAAGTTTGAGACTGTGCGAGACTGTAAACATGAAAATATTGCATTACAAAACCAACTACCTTTTATAATAGCACCAGTTTAGATGGACAAAAATGTGTTCATGTCAAGAGATGATTTTCACTCATCAGATCCTGAAAAAGCAAGAGTATCATGGTCAGCAAGTTAAATACAGAACATAAGGGGAAAACATATTGGGCATGCATTAAAAGGTTTAATTTTAATAAAAATCTTTTTCACCAAACTATGCTGACTTCAGTTACTTCCTCTGTAATATACACAACACTGAATGGGAAGTTCTTTAACTGTACAGCTTCAGCTAATAAAACTCTTACAGTTACCAGCGGTAGTGGAGAAGTCTGTTCTTACCTACAGGAGTTTTTAAAGCGCTGCCTGCTAGTCTTTGAGTGGCGCCCTGTACTCCCTGCTCTCTGCTTCGTCACAGGGCGATGATCTTGCTACTCCTCTCTCAGCTTGCTCCCATGGCTAGACTGATATGTAGCCAAATGTACACTACTCTAGGCATTTGCATTAAACAGCCTATGCCTCGGTTCAAGTTACCATTTAACTTGAGAATGGATTTTTTTTTTTTATTGTTTTTTTTTTTTTTTAAGAGCCAGGACAGTCTAAGATTTACTTACTACTAAAAAGGCTCACAGAAACTCCCATTAAGTTCAAAAGGTACTACACTAAAAACCCCCAGAAACCAAAAACGACTAATACAGCACATCTTTAAAAAAAACAAAAGTGATGTTTTATTTCACCTTGATTGGTTACATAAATCAAAACCATAAAAATCAAAACCATAACGACTGAAAGTAATTCTACATAAAACCTCATTGGAATGCTTTTTCCTCAATAGACAATATAAAATAAGTCTGCATGATGACAAATTCATGATGTCCCACACACGATAGCGCTACTGTACACTTCTTCTGGTGGCAGCTGTAAATCTGCCAAACCTGTTTGGCTGAGCAGATCTAGGGATGTAAACCTGCATCTGCCCTGTCACTTCTCCTGCTCTCCTCTCCTAAAGCACTCAGTCCTGTTGAACAATATGAACAACAATTGTTAAGCTGCACACTACCTGAGGGTTGTTTCTACACCAGATGTACAGCAAATGTTACAGTTTAATGAAGAGCATTCAGTCCAAGACTAACGTATAGGTACTGTTACCCTGTAAAAAGTAATCTGAAACAAAGTCTATTTCAAGTAGACAGCAGAATTTGAAACAAACCTTTCTGAGATTAAAACCGTCTACCACTAGAGCCACCACCATATCCACCACTTGATCCACCTCCATAGCCACCTAGAACAGACATAGTAAATTTAGTATACTCTTTTCATGTAACAAGACTTAAACCAAAAGGAACATGTGTAGAAGACCATTATGAAGAGCTCACCACCATATGGGCCACTGTTCCTTCCTCCTCCGCCACCACTTCCAAAGTTTCCTTTCATGGGACCATAGTTGGACTGCTGGTTGTTATAGTTGCCAAAGTCACTGTAGTTACCACTTCCACCACCGCCGCCGCCGCCACCTCCAAAGTTGCCTGCGAAAATTTAAGTCACATACACCGTTACTACTGACAATTCAGGCACAAATAAATTTCAAGTTAAGCTTGACGTGTACTCACCACCTCCAAAGTTTCCATTGCCATTGTTGTAATTGTCATTATAGCCACCACCGCTGTTTCCACCACCACCATAACCTCCACCTTGGTTGCCATAACCATGTCCTCCTCCACCACCGCCGCCATAGCCGCGATTTCCACCATAGTTACCAGGACCGCCGCCACCACCTCCACCATAACCACCTGGAGAAAGGTCACAGGAATATTTACTTAACATTCGGGTTAGGAATTGAAAATTGATTCCAATTCTGGAATCGGATACCAATTTCAATTCCTCTTTTGGCATTTTAATGTGATTTCTCCCTTCATTTCTGTGTTGCTCACACATTTAAAGCACATGCACAGAAAGTCATGTCTCATATAGCGTGCAAATACTGAATGGAGATTTTTTTTTTTTTTTTTTTTAAACGTCTTCCTGCACTGGCAAATACACAAATATCAAAATACCCTTGTTAACTGTTGGTTGTCTAAAGTGAACGTACAAAGTTAACGCATTAAACTGGATCAGTGGGAGAGCAGAATATATAGCCGTCATCTGTTTAACGTTAATCCACAATAAAAATACAAAGAAAATTCACTCGCTGATCGTGACTGAATAACTTCTGTAGCCATTTGTAATGTACAACATTTATAAAGTAACTTATAAAGTGCAGTTTTTACATTTGACTACAGTTTCTGTACCCGAATACTAGACCCACCTGAAAATCTTAACCGTTTACTTCATCTGCATCCTTGTTCAGTGTATTTATGCGATTGCTAACTGGTTTGTTCTTGTTTAAAGCGTTTACTTGTCTTTAATACTGCAAAATTACTTTGGCTAGTTTTTGGTGTGGCATTTGTCAAAACCATAGGCAAAAGTTCATTGTTCTTTAGCCTGTTGATTTGCGTTCATGGTACTCAGTTGCAACAAAAAAATGTGAATATCCAAGTTTACCTTATTAGAAACTAGGAATAGATAAAAATGGTTAAAAGTCAAATGATACCAAACTTAACATTTACAATCAGTTAAATCTTCAAACCACTAAAAGAAAACATACCATCTCCACCAAATCCATTGTTGTAGCAGTCACCTCCTCCATAACCACCACCTCCACCACCACCATTACCTCCTCTACCGCCTGCAACATGATTGTGAAAAAGGTGTTAAGTCTCTATAAAAAGCAAATATACAATTCAAAACTCTTCAAATGTCCACTTTGGCATGTACCTCTTCCAAAGTATCCGTCGCGGTTGCCACCGCCGCCACCACCACCTCCAAAGTCATTGTTGTAGCCACCGTTATTGCCATATCTGTTGAAGTTTCCACCTCCTCCACCACCACCACCACCACGGCCTACAGATTCATTAAAAAAATAAAAAATAAATAAATAAATAATAATATCATTATCATTAATACAGCACAGTATATTAAGGGGGGGTAGAAACAGACCCATGAACAAACTTACCTCTCATGTTCATGCCAGTGTTCTGCATTTCTTGTTTAGATAGAGCTTTCCTGACTTCACAGTTGTGCCCATTCACAGTGTGGTATTTTTGAACTAATAGGGAAACATCCACCAGGGTTAATTTTTAAAACCCTACAACATTAAGATATTAAAAAGTCGACAACCGAATGATAGCACTTACTGACAATACGATCAACAGAATCATGATCGTCAAACGTAACAAAGGCAAAGCCCCTTTTGTTTCCAGTCTTGTGGTCAACCATTATCTCAATGGCCTCAATCTTTCCAAACACGTCGAAGTAGTCGCGAAGATGGTTCTCCTCAGTGTCATCCTTAATGCCACCCACAAAAATCTTCTTCACGGTTGTGTGAGCAAATGGCTTGTTGGAATCCTGAAACATACATGCAATTAGGCATTTGCACTCATGCATATCTTTATTGAAGCTTTTACATTACAAAAGTCCTCACCTCTCGAGACACGGCTCGTTTGGGCTCCACAAGTCTACCGTCGACCTTGTGGGGGCGTGCATCCATAGCGGCGTCGACTTCAGTCACGCTGGAATATGTGACAAACCCAAAGCCCCTGGAGCGTTTGGTGTTTGGATCTTTCATGACCTAAAAGCATCACATAAGCGTAAGGGTCAAACACCTAGTGGTCATCACAGCAGCCTTAAAAATCACAATACTCAATCTTAAGTTAGATTAAAAAAAAAGATGTACTTATTACATAACTATATAGATAAGGTGGAAGAAGCTTACCACACAATCCGTTAAGGTTCCCCATTGTTCAAAATGTGCCCGCAAACTATCATCAGTGGTTTCAAAGCTGAGCCCTCCAATGAAGAGCTTCCGCAGCTGCTCTGGCTCACGTGGCTGGCCCTGAAAACAATCCATAATAATTTAGTAACATTATAGCTGTGCATCGTGTCTGTTATCTGCAGCAGATATTAAACTAACACTATTCATGCGCAAAGCTTCATTGGGGTAACAGACTATTAAAGGAAGGTGAACAAACACCTCCGCCATGTTGGTGCCGGACCATGCGGCCTATTTGTAATTGCATCTCTGTTCCAGCCAGACACTGGTGGCAATAAATAGATGCAAACATTTATAGATACGGCGATTGAGCAATTAAAACAAAGAGACTATTATTTTTATGAACACGACCTTCGATGTAACCATGCGGCCTAATGTGTGCATTATACAAGAGTTAAAATGGCGGCTCGAACACGCTATTTGCATTAACAAAGAGCCACGAATGAGGTCCGCGTTAAATGGAAAAACACTCAAACGACCAAAACAACATTGCTTACAATATATTTTTATAACTCCTAAATAACTGTATTATTGAAGCCAACCTACCTCCTTGGACATCCTTCCGACTGTTTCTGTCCGTGCTGCGCCACACGCTTGTCGGTGAGACACACACTGAGAATTGGGGGAGATACCATAAATAGCGTGGCTGTAAACAGGCCCCTCCTACTACAGACGATGATTGGTTTACTGTTCCCGCTAATGCTTTTGTTTTGCTCTTTGGCGATGTCTGATTGGCTGAGACTCAAATCAATCCCGAGAGCAAGAGGTTTCGTCCGTTTGATCGCAAACTTTTCTAAAAATAATAATAATTATAAAAAACAGTACGTTTTTTTAAATAATAAAAAACATGTTATTTCATATATATATATATGAGGGTTTAATAATTTACAATTAATAATTTCACTCACATAGCTTCGTTATCACTTTAACCCCTTATTAGACACTCGTGCCTCTCATCGAAAATATGTTTTTCCCCCTAAAATAATTTTAAAATTATCAGAAATTTTCAGCAAAAACTGTAGGTTTTGGTAGCCCTGCGACGCGTGCGCATCCCATTGTATGCGCGTGAGGCTGTTTTTGGCGCGAGAGCGTCTAGCACAGGCGCATGCTGATTGGCTGGACTCGCCACTGGACGGATGCATGCGCGAGAGGCAGCAAACTCCTGTGTGCAGGGAAAAAGCCGCCGCCGCCTCAGCCTCATTATCCAACACGAATAGGAAAACATCGAAAAATATCTCAGTAAGTATAAAATAATCATCCACATTAACATCAGAATATGTTATTGTAGATTCTCGTTGCACTGGAAAAGACCTGCGCCGTCGCTGTTACGTTTAAACATGATAAGATCAGGTGAAATCTGTTCAGCTCGGCCCGCGCTGTTGCTAAGCAAAGGCTCGGTGTGTTAGCGCGCACGACGATAACATTCAAATAAATGCGAATAAACGCGTGAATGCTTTGCTTGTAGCGTTTAGACGCCAAGAAAAAGTGTGTATGCTAATTGAGCTAAATTAGCCTGCTATCATGTGCGGCGGAGCATCGTTTGAGCCTTGTTTTTTGTTTTTGCAGGCATTGCCTCCTTGAGCTAGCTTATAGTTCTTTGTAAACAAACATCACACCAGCAAACGCATGGAATTATTTCTCAAGCATGTTGTTTTATATCTTTGTTTTGTTGCTCTTGCAGAATGAGCTTATAGCGAGGCAAACCGTAGTAATCAATGGGAGATTTGTAGCTAAATGTTAGCAGTGCAGCTATCACTGCATTTAAATCCGATATTGTTTATGTTGTGTATTTTGAAACACATGCATTGGAAGTTAGCATATGATATGATATGAGATGTGAAAGCATGAAAACGTGAGAGCTGTGTTGGGCTGCTCAGTGTTTCACATTGTTTAACCTTGCTCGCTGAAATCCTTCATGACATGAAGATAAGAACACATGGCTGGTTTATCGCAATTCTAGTGCAAGGTTGGTTAAATAAGCGTCTTGGTAAATGAATATGGGAACTACATCCCAATGCACCAATATAATTGCAGAATTTAATATAAAGTGTTCAGCATGCACTGTTGTTGCTTTAGCTTTGATAACAGTGTGTGTGCAACCAATATATTTTTCGCCTTTTATTGATTAATAATTGTTTACTAAAATGTATTGTTTACATTGTTATTATGCATTTAATCCTTAAATGATTTTGTAGCTCCTCAAGTCAAAGGCATTTGTTTGTATATTTCTATAGATGTCTGTAAATTTGTTTTTATTAGATCAGTGGGTGTGTTTCACTTTAAAATCAAAGTTTTATCTTTTTTGTTTTAAATACATTTTGGATATATTTAAATGCAGATGTTTCAATGAACTTTATTTGCTTAGGGGAGCTCTGAATGCTGTGATCAAGAATCATCTCTGCATTTTAAGAGGTCACGCCCTACAACAGAGGACTGTAGGTGAGTGGACAAAAACAAATACTGACTTTTGCCATTGCAGTTAAGGTAACAAAAGTTTTAACCTTAACTCTTAAAGGGGGGGGGGTATCACACACGGTTTCTGCCAATCTCATGTTAATCTTGAGTACATATAGAGTAACAATGCATCCTTCATATCTCCGAAAAGTCTTTAGTTTTGTCATATTTATAAAAGATAGATAGGCTAAACCGAGTCTTTCCGAAAAAAGCAGAGCAGCTTTACTCTACACCCGCGATCTGCAAATCCAGCGCCAAACTGGGACTTGTTTACAAAGTATTCGTCACCAAATTCCCAGGAACAAACAAACATACGTGCACAACCCCGTTGCTGCCCCGGAAAAACAAACTTCATCCACTGTTCCCCTAATGCTGGGTTCTTTGGGAAGCTGAAAGAGGTAGTCTTTCCCTCTCATCCAAAAACACACTCCTTTGGTGACGGGAGCTGCACCTCATTTCGGAGGCTGCGTCCTCCGGAGGTCACATTTGAAGGCTGAATACTTCATCAAGGATGTCATATTTAAGAAAAGTAACCATAATAAAATTGACTGATAATCACTGTGAGGTGTAAAATACTGTAATTTCTTTCTTACGTTACAATCTAATGGTTATTTTTCTCAAATGAGACTGCCTTGATGATGTATGCAGCCTTCAAAGGGTGCAGCCCCTGAATTGGAACACAGCCATCTCTCAGCTTCGAAATCCCGAATGAAGCGCGTTGATGGGCGTGCTCTTGCTCTGGGTGATGTGTGTGCACACGCTTATCAGGGAGAAGTGCCTATATAAGGAATTCCGCTCTCTTTTGCCATCATACAGGACTCGATATAAACTCTCCGAACCCTGTACCGAAGTAGAGTATTTGGCACAGAAATCACTGAACGTCATACGTCCAACTCGTGTTTTGAAACTTTGGCCATGTTTAGCATGAGAATGCAACTCTTTAACAGTGTAAATAAGTCGGAATGCATGAAATAGCATTCCTAATACGTCCCAGCCCTAATACAAAGTATGACAATGCTAATCTCAGGTACTGTTTATGTGCTTTATTTAATGTTTAAAGCATCTTATGTGAGTTTGAATATCATTTTGTTTGCCGTAGATAGCCATACAGAAAGCAACAATGGATAATTTACCTTAGATCTTGTAAATAAATTAACGTAAACAAGAACTTTCAAGCTGTCAACTCAGGGTGAGCAAACAAATGTATTCTGTGATGAAGATTGTCTTAGTCACTCAGTATGTATTTTTAATAATGTTAAAATGGTGTAAAATATTTATGAATTTATGTACTTGTCGGTTTCATTGTGAGTGCAGTGTGCCTGCAGAGAGTGATCCGCCTACACGCTACTCTGATTGGCTGTGAGTTTTATTAACTTACCATTGTTCTTTTCGATGCTATTTCCATATTTGTGGGAGTAGGTAGGAGCGTAGATCCGTACTTAACAAATTCCGGAATGACGCTGAAGTTTGAAATGCCCCGGGTAACTCCTTATTGTTCAGATGCCATGGTGTCACTATATGTGACGTAGACTGATATCGTTGAAGAGAAATCCATGTGCTTATACTAGCTCACGGAGAGGCATGTAAACACCATTGTGAATGTTCGATTAAATGACCAAACATGGTTCTTAAGTGAATTTGTCGTGTCTGGTGTGGATTGCTTGTTGCTGGAATCTTAATGCTTTGCATCTGGTTAGAACACGGTGTGCAAGACCTAATGCACAGATTATTTTGACATCGGATGTTTTTTTCCCATATGTTTACTTGTACGACTTAATGGATTTACATTTATTTCTTGACAAGGTGATTATTTTGATCAAAATTTGCAGTGGATATGCACCTAAACAGAGTTTTAGTCTTTGTAATCTTTTATGGTTTACTCATAATCTTACTATTTTTCTTTTTTTTTTTTTTTTTTTTTTTTTTCAGTTGACCACTTTCCTCCCCAGACCAGGGAGCCACACAGGTCACATTAGCTCATAGGAAAAACATTTAGAATCAGCCATGGGAAAGAAGAACCAGAACCGTGAAGATGATGAGGCTGCTTCCTCAGATGAGGAAGAGTATGTAGTGGAGAAGGTCTTGGACAGGAGAGTTGTGAAAGGCCGTGTGGAATATTTCCTCAAGTGGAAAGGCTTTACAGAGTAAGTCTTCATTGCCCTTTACAATAATCTGAAGGCCCAGATATACTTATGGCAAAGTTCTTTTTCATTCTTCACTTAGGGGTTCGAAATACGTGACTGTTATACTGTCATTTAAGGTCCAGACAGGTAGTAAAGACATCGTTAAAATAATCAACGTAACTACAGTGGTTCAACCTTAATGTTGTGAAGTGACGAGAATACTTTTTGTGTGCGAAAAACAAAACAAAAATAACGACTTTATTCAATTTCTTCTCTTCCGTGTCAGTCTCTGTCACCGTTCATGTTGTAAACACAGTGACACAACGTCAGAACGCCAACTCATTATTAGCCAGCATTCGTGGTGCTCACGTGAACAGCGTCAGAAACTGACACCGAAAAAAATGGTTGAATAAAGTCGTTATTTTTGTTGTTTTTGCACATAAAAAGTATTCTTGTCCCTTCATAATATTAAGGTCAGAAAGCTCTCGGATTTCATCAAAAAGATCTTATTTTCTGTTCTGAAGATGAACAAAGGTCTTACAGGTTTGGAATGACATGAGGGAGAGTAATTAATTACAGAATTTTCATTTTTGGGTGAACTAACCCTTTAAGGGTGTCTAATAGGGCAATCGCTGTTTTCATTGTTTTCACATCTCAGGAAGATGTGGGGTGTGTTAGTGCAGGTAAAAGTCTTAAAGTCATCAGTCGTTTTTACACTGAGATGCAGTGGACCTGTCTAAAACAAATCATTTAAGAAATTAGTTTGGAGAACACTCAATTCTTGGCAATTTTGTAATGGTGTGTGAACTTCCTGTTAGCATATTTCATGCACACATGATATGAGGAAATACAATGTTCTTAATTCATCCTTAATAGTACATTGTCTTGCAGCAAACACAACACATGGGAACCGGAAAAAAACCTGGACTGTCCAGAGCTAATCGCAGAGTTCATGAAGACCTATAAAAAGGGAAGCAGTGGAAGCACACCCAGCAGCAAGCCCTCCAGCACAGGCTCTTCTTCGGCCCGTCCCAAAGACAGTAGCGGCAGCAGCAGCACAAGCAAGAGGAAAAACTCAGAGGAAGAGAACGGGAGTGGCAGCAAACCCAAAAAGAAAAAGGAGGTACGGGCTTAACAAAAGTTTATGAGCCCATACTCAAGCTTCATTTGCATGTAATTATCATGCAATATCCAACTTGATATTACAAATATACCCCCGCAATTAATTCTAAAATATGTTTCTTAAATCATTACTTGCTTTAAGTGACGTTGTGTCATGTGGTAGCCAGTGTATTTAATGAGGTGGTATAAAAATAAGATGTAGTTTGAGTAATTTTAGGGTTTATGATCATCGCCTTTGTTCTTCCTAGGATGAGATTCTTGTAGCAAGAGGGTTTGAGCGAGGCCTGGAGCCTGAGAAGATTATTGGAGCAACAGACTCTTGTGGAGACCTTATGTTCCTTATGAAGTGGTGAGCAATTTATTTCAATGAAACTCTCCTAGTCAGAGCTTAGAAACAAAAAACCACAAATCTGACCCTATTATAGTTAAATGTTTTTTTTCTCTATCAAAAATGGTCTTTGGTGGTGGCGGCAGCCATGGTCATCCATACACAGTTCAAAGTACCCTACCCATGTGAACTCTGAGCCCAGCACTGAATAATAAATTCAAAATTAATGCAAAAAAAAAAAAAACAGTTTGTAATATTAACTTATTATTAAGCTAATATTACAAACTGTTATATTAACTTAATAATATTAAAGGGATAATATTAACCTGTTTATTCATGAAATAAAAATAATCGCTGTCAGGACATCATCAAACAAGGTGCTTAGAACTATTTTATATTTAAAAATCTGTAAATTTATATGTGAAAGGTTTGTAATAAAATGAACAACAATGTTTACATGGAAAAAGTCAATCTGTGCATAATGCACAGATAATTTTACATACAGTATCAGATTTTGTTTCTTCCATTGCTTTGGTTATCACTGTCAATTGCGCATTTAAATACAGTTGTCAATCCAGAAACTTTGCAATGTGTTGTTAGCAGCATGAAAATATATATTATATACAGAAAGCGAGCAAAGATCACTGCTATTTTAATCACTGAAGCTGTCAATTACTTGAGTTCAACATGAGGTACACAAAGCTGCATTCTTGCGAAAATTCCCGCTATAATCAATGAAGCTGTTTATGCTGTGCAATGATTCTCTTACTGACGTGTTCATACTTTGTCGGTTATAATGAAAGGAACTTGCTCTGAACGAAATCTCTTGTGTTTCCAGTGGTGTTGAATAGATTCTGACTAATCTGATTAGCCTTTGCTTTGACATGCTCAACAGATATGCCAATGATTGGTTACATCTCAACGCTGCAAAAACACATTTTATAGCAGCCGGCTATCAGCAGGTACTGGTACTGCAGAACGGCAAATATCGTCCCATTAAATTATCAAACAAATCTTTGGCAGGACAAATTTTCATTTTGGCTGCCGCTAAATATTTTCAATGCAGGAAAAACATGTTCTGTTAAAACATGAATTCAGAACTGCTAAATATTCAGCATTTATATATGATTTAAATATAATCACAAACGGTCTCAATAGACATGTTAATGACAAGGATGTATCTCACCTGACCAATTGTGATTGGATCACCTGAGATGGATGTTAGGACAATAGTGTCAATGGCCACATTTACACCTGGTATTATGTCTGATTTCATGCAAACTGCCCCGTTATTGTTTCTTTGTCTGAACTTTGCTCACATTTACATCCCTGCCCGGTGCGAGACTGAAGATCCATTATTCTTTTGTCTCAATTTTACACCTATTTACACCTGTAAATTTACCAAGCCGAACCAAGCTCAAATGGAAACACAACCTAGGGATGCACCGATCCAATACTCAGATCGGGTATCCGCTTCGATACAGCCATTTTTGCCGGAACGGGTATCGACTGGATGGGACCGATCCAAATCCGATATTGTGCGTGTACTATTCTGTGTTATTGTTAAGCCCCACAAAAGGCACAAAAGCATTAAAAAGCACCATAAGGTTTTCGTGCACTATATTCCAAGTGTTCTGAAGCCATTCCATAGTTTAATTTGAGGTACAGATAAATATTTAAGTCATTAAATTAAAGTTCACGTAAATGCCTCCCTCCGCTGTGCCTGTCAGTCATTCTCAATTCAGCATTCAAACTGCGTGTCGCGTAGTGAAGCTATTGGTTTATTTACAGTTGTTGCACTGATGCACAATTATTTAATAAATAATTCACTACATTTGTGTCTGTTTATTTGGTTTTACAGAGTTAGGAAAGTAATGTTTAAGTTACAAAAGACGCACAAAAGAATGATCCCAGTTTCTTCCACACAGTGAGGCATACAGTTTATTAGGTAATTTAGCACTTTTTTTATTATTACTTGAATATCGGATCGGTATCGGAATCGGAAGCGAAAAAGGCGGATCGGAGCATCCCTAAACATAACCAGAACTGTTCCTTGCTGATCTTAGAACCGTTCAGCCCGACGGTGGAAAAGCGGCTACTGAGTCCAAAAACTTTCACATTTTTCAAATGATGTCCAAATGATCTTTTATGATCTCTCTTCATAGACTGAGGCAGAAAATACAGTGTTTATTGCATGTAGCCTTTTGCATCATATAGCATGCATTATAATGTTATCCTACTTGTCTACTGCCTAAAGGTTCCATTGGTCAAATGCTACTAGCTGTACACTAGCTTAATACAATAAATGATAAATTAAAATGTAATAAATGATGAAAATCTGTATTTTTGCATATTTCTGTGTTCACTGTTTTCACCAATTTGTAAATGACCATCTCTGACCAACATTTCTAATATAAAGCTGTGGTCAAATATGATGCATGGCTTCTTAGGGTTGAATATATTTTCAGGGTTTCTGGGGGTCTTTAAAAAGTCTTAATTCAGTTTGATTGAATTTAAGGCCATAAAATGTCTTAAATATCTTAAGTGGTATAACAAAAGTCTTAAATTTGGGGACAGACTGGAACCGCTATACAGCTTAATTTGATTATTAAACTTCAAAAGGGCTATCATTTAAATAAATGAGAGCTTCACATTTGAAGTAAAAATGTTCCTCAGGGTCAGTTTCAGAGGAGTTCATACCACACATTTATGCCAATCGAACTCTTATGATCCACTGTTGATGATATCTTTACTGTAGGGTGTTTATATTGTAATGTGTTGAAGATGGTTGTTGAAGGGCATATTTTATCTCAATCATTTTGAATGAGCAGCTGGCAGTAGTAAAGCATAAGCATTTCAAAGTAAGTGTCCCAGTGTGTATAATTGTTTATAATTAAAAATTCAGCATTATGCATAATTTTTTTTTAAGGTATTGGTATTTAGGTTGCACAATAAACTAAATCTGCCTTTTAATTGAATCTAAACTCTTGCAGCTTCTCTCTGGGCCGCCCTGTCACAAGAGGCAAAGACCAAGAACGTAATTTAACACATTCAATATATAGATTTTACTAGTGACGGCACAATAATCTTTTTATTTCCTTTCTTTGAACACATTATTATTGTATCAGCAAATTCTAGAAATTTGTGTATATTGATACATTTATTACATAAACTAATTTCAATACTGAATAAAACGTCTTGTGTATTTTAAACTTGCAGTTACCCTGTTAAAGTTGAATGTGCCCCAGCCGGTTTAAGTAAAAGAACCTGAGTGACGTCATTTAAGATTGTATTGAGCATGTTTGCTCTATCGACTTAATCGACAGAATTTTATTTGCACAGGTTTTAAAAAAGGTCTTAACGTTTTTTTTTCCTGCAGAAACCCTGATTTTTATGTCAGTACAGTATGCAGTGAATGTATACAAAATCATTGCTCTAGTATCTGGAGTTTATCCAATCATGAGGTCTTTACAGACATCTTTATAAACAGGTGTTAAATTCTGGTTAAGCTCTCCTAAATGAATTTGGTGCAAGAAGCCTTGACTTACAAGTGTATTTAAGAATTTTAATGTGATTTTCAGTTTGGAGCTGATTCAGTGCAGGATGATGTATAACCTTGTGCAACTGTCCACTTAATGCAAATTTTCACTGATGTCCCACCACAGGAAGGACTCTGATGAGGCAGACCTTGTGCTTGCAAAGGAAGCCAATCACAAGTGCCCACAGATCGTCATTGCCTTCTACGAGGAGCGTCTGACCTGGCATGAAGATGGCGATAAGAAGGAAAAGAGTGCCACAGCAGTTTAAACGGCATAAGGGGGAGGAAAGACAGAATCCTCCAAACCTTGTGCCCTTTGTCGCACCGGTGACACTCTCATAGCCAACTTTTAACGGACCATTTAGAAAAAGAAACAGCCAGCGAGTAATGGAGGTTACTGCCCACCTTGACAACCTCTGTCCACCCTTCATGAAACAGCATCACTCACCAGACAAAAACCCAAAGGCCATGGCGAACTGTGGCTGCAGCAGAGAGCGGTGGAATGTGATCTCTTTTCTCTTACTCTCTCTCTGATCTTCCTTCTGTTTTGTCATTATTTGTGTATTTGTGCCCCTACAACTATGTTCTTATGATGTGTTGTGTGCTAGTGTAGATGTGAAACGATGAAAACCGTACATGCCAACCTTTAAACTTTATTCTCAGTTGATTTCGTAGTATTGCTGACATGACTGAAAAAAATCAGTTGAGGTTCAGCGTTTATCTGTAACGCTGGATAAAGGGTTTTTGCAATCAGGTAGAAAGAATTTTGCTGTATCAATTTTTTTACTGTAATAATGACCCATGTGGGGCAAAATCTGTGATTTATTTTATAATCTTTTTTTTTTTTTTTGGCTTCTAATTGTCAGTAAAGCCACATTACAGAACTTTACCTTATGATTACTTGCCCAGATTAAAATTAGGACAATTAGTTATTGGCATTTTTTTTTTTTTTTTTTTACTTTCTCCATCTAACACCTGTATAAAAATTATATAACTCTTCTAGTGTCAAAATTGGCCCTTTTTAACCATTCTTAATCTTTAAACGTATCACTCTTGCTAGTAGGAGGGCAGACAATCGTCATCACCTGAGTGTGAAATGGGACATTTTTTTTATCAGTTTCCACACACTTTTTTTCTTTTATTCATTTTGCTCTGCAAGTCTAACCGATATACTCCCTCTTGTGGCTGATTTTGGTGAACACATTCCCTGTTTGACCTCATGAACTCAGCTGTCCTCATTCACGTGGTAGATTAAACATATATTGGGTTCTTATTACTTTTTTAACCTAGAGTTGACTCAATAAAATGGTGTTTATCAAGGTCACGTGACTACACTGGAGTTTTGTGCTCTGTAGTGTTTTTTTTTTGTTCTTTTACAGAGCCACTGAACAAAGCTACTTACATTGACAGCCTTTGAGATCATTTACAACAGGAAAAGTGTTTTATTTTAAAAGTATGGACACAGTCCACTGGCAGTAGAATAGTGGGAAAGGTTGTTTGCGATGGAGTTGTTTGTAATGGGGGGGAAAAGTTTTAAACATTTAAACAGGGTTGAACATGTAGTTACCTTTTTTGGTATGGTTTTTGTTGGATTGCCATGATCATTTCCACAGATGAATCAGTTTTAGCAGTTGTTTTTAAAATGTGCAACAATAGATGTCTTTTTCTATGTTATGTGCACAGCCTTTTTTTTAATGTCATGTACCAAATTGTAGTAAATCTAGTTTTCAACACTAACAGTTGATCTTTTTTGGAAACCCTAAACCCTGGCTTTTTGACTCAAGTCATACTAAATAAATTTCATTGTAGTACTGAGATTATGCAAGTTTCACTAAATGCAATGTTTGTGAGAAAACCCAATTCAAACCATTTATTTTAACCAATGATATATGCAACATCCCATTTAGTTCAGTTGTCATTGCAGTGCAGTAACAAGTTTGACCTGAAAAGCAGTGCTGATGTTTACCAGCAGATGTCATAATGGAGCAACTCTTGCCCGTTTGTTTCTACTGATTAAAAAACAGTTTGCATAGGGATTATAAAGTAATAATAGCATGTTAAAATCTAGAAGAATAAGGATTCTTGGGCATATTTAATTCAAAGTGAAATATTTGGCTTATAAATGCATCGTATTCATTGTATTCAATTATATTTGAGAGCTCATATCTACTTTTCTCTATTTTTACCTAGTTTTGATGTGGTTTAATGACAATTTCAGTAATATCCACTCAGTTTCATGCAACTTCCCCATGCAAAACATTACAATTTCCCCCTGTAATTTTATCACAGTTATATATTTCTGATGACGGTATGCTGTTGCACAGGCATTAGCCCTGCCCTTCAGATTTTAGCCACATTAAAGACTTCCAGTTCAGCCTCTTCCTTTTGTATCTCCAGACATTTGGACTATTGTGAATGTGACTTGTAGCTCCTTCGTGGCCTCAGCTCCACACAGTCCAGAGTTGAGGAGAGGTGGCGTCTGAGCCGGAACCCCTCCCTTTAATACCGATTTCTCGACTACCTCAGTGGCAGTGGAATTTTCCAAAGGGGAAAAGGGGAAGCGGTTCAGCTCTGAAATGGAATGCAGAGGTCACTAGTAAATTTTAAGCCCCGGGGAGCAGAAGTCTCAGTAGATAGCTGAGAGGCTGCATTTATGCTTTATGGAGCGCCGGAGAGCTGTCACACTCGCTCTGCTCTACCAGGACTCAAGGAATGTAAGATCAGGAGAGGCGAAGTAACGAAATATGACAAAAATACACCTAAAAACCCGTTCACAACATATCTATATTGTCCACCACCGCACATTCTGTTTATTCCAAGCGTGTGCTGCAGTTTTGTCTGCTGATTTAAATGTTTGAGTGCTTTTACAGCAAGATGGATTCTGATTGGCTATCAAAGTTTTTATCATTCATCAGTTGGAAAAAATCGTCCAGAAAGAAAGTGTTTCCAACGATATTGTTCCTCTGTGTCGTTATAGTTCACAGATTGTGATGACACGTTTTAATGGTCATCAATAGCCTATCATAAATCCTGCAAAGTTTTTTATATTTTAATTTTTAAAAAAATATATGTACATTTATAACACTATATTTAGTATTTGCATTAAATAACAAAAAAAAGAAGAAAAAGTTAACGCTGTTGTGAGGGTGTTTCTAATACAGCGGCTATGGGAGTGACGGTAAAAATTACATCTTTCTCTCTTCTGACTGCTGTTATCAATCTCTCTTTATTTTTTCCCTCTTTTTGAAAGTTGTGAAAACACTATTGTGGAGGTTTTCTTTTGCTATTTGCGCAAATAGAAACACAAAAAAATATATTTAATGTCGGCTCTCATTCACTGCAATAAATGTTTACCCAACGATGACGACTTCCGCTTCTGAGAAACACAGAAATGTGAAAAGAGTCTATTATAGTTGTGGTGTGAACTCATTTTATTTATTTATTTTTTTAAATTTAGAATGTTTTTATTTATTTTTAATAAACTTTATCGTTATAGTACTGTGAATGAGAACAAAATACCATTGAAATAAATTAGCTTAGTACATTTTATGAGCGAGTTTAAATGGATAGTTTGCCAAACAAATTTCGAAATGGGAACAAAATACAGTTGAAATGTTGGATTGTTCGCCAAAGAAAATTTAATTCTATACTCTCTTTAAAATAAAGGAGTTTTCACAATGATGCCATTGAAGAACCATTTTGGGTTCCCCAAAGAACCTTTTAGTGATCAGTTTTTAAAAGAACCATTTTTTTTTTCTTGGTGTGAAGAACATTTTAAAAATCTAAACAACCTTTTTGCACTATAAAGAACCTTTTGTGCAATGGAAAGGTTCCATGGATGTTAAAGGTTCCTTGTGGAACCATAGATGACATAAAGAGCCTATATTTTTAAGAGTGTCATCAAACCTGTATGACATACTTTCTTTTGTGAAACAAAGATATTTTGAAGAAAGAAAGTCATACAGGACATGAGGGTGAGTAAATGATGACAGAATATTCACTTTTGGAGAATTATCCCATTAAAGTCATAATCCCCATGGTGAAACCCACAATGTTGAACTATATGCAGGAAGTTGGGGTTTGCCTTTCCTGAGCGACATTTTTACCAATAAGCAAAGAGTGCATGCTTTGAATGTGGTTGCTGAAGCAAAAAAGCCTGCAAGCAGCGAATACAGTCTGTATGCAAGATTTCTGGGATGCATGTGGTCCAATGGGTTTTTCTGCACATAAGCTCAAATAAATGGCTGTCAAGGGGACCACTGAACAGCTGTAGTCGAGGGCTGGAGTTTGGGTGGGGAAGACTGCAGCAGTGTGTTCGATCCACACTGCACCACCATCCAAACTGCCTAAGCGCACACACACAAAGTGCACTCGAGCGCTGTAGCTTTCATTTGGATCAGAGAGCAGAGACCTATAGGCCTCAGAAGTATGATATGAGACGTTTTCAAATCCCTTTCCGAACCTAAAAAACCTAAACGCACACAAAAGCGCCATTATGCCATGATTCTGCTGAATTTTAGCGCGGTATAATGTGTGGCGTCATTAAGAACGCAAGGTCACGTCATTAGCAATGACCTTTCGAGGCGCTTATCGCCCCTCTATTGGATTGTTGTTCGAGCCGTGCATCGTGAAGGCGCAGCAACGCTCTTTGGCCCTCGGTTGCGTTTAAAGCGCAGAAAAGCTTCGAGAAACAAAGCCCAACCTCTCCCCAGCAGCCCCCACTGTAGAGCGAGCAGTCTGGCGTTACGTCCAGTCCTCCTCCACCCCCATCTCTTCCCCTAGCCGGGGGAGTGAGAGAATTATGGCCGCCATAAAAGGCAGATAATGCATTGTTAACTAATTCTGTCTGCTCAGAGCTGATGTATCCACTGCTCTAAATCTCCATGCCTCCAATAAAATGCAAATGCTAATGCTCGCCCTCCACGAGCTGATATCATTTTTAACAGGCCGGAGGTAAAAGCCGAGATAGGGTGGGGCAGGGGACGACATAGACAGTGTGAGGTTTGCTATCCGGCAGGAGGAAGAAGATACAGCGTGGCGAGAAAGCCTATTAGAGCTGCGTTTAATAGCAAAGCTCTCTATGAACGCCCGATTCTGGTGCTGGAGCTTTTGGAGGCAGGGAGCTGAATGAGCACAGAGTAAATGTCAGTGTGTATTGCTCTATGAACTGATTCATGGGCTTTTTTAAATTAGCTTTGAGCAAATCATTACATTACTTTGTATGTATTATTTACAGCGCACTGCATGACGAGTTTCGGTATTGAAATATTACATCCCTTAAGGACATTCTAATTATAAAAATCTGGGCATCTAAATCATAAATATTCATTTTAATACTTTCATTAAGATTTGTGGTACATTTGGCTATGATCTGCTAAATATATTTGCTTTATTTTATAATTCCATTATATATATATATATATATATATATATATATATATATATATATATATATAAATAAAATTAAATCGTGTTTACAGTCGAGATTTTGTTCTGTTAATAACAAAGATAGAAGATACTCGTTCCTGTGTTGCTCTGTAACCTACTGGGACTTCTAAATATCGATTCAGATCTATACTTCAATTACAAAATGGCAGTTTTCTGTCATTTGTTAATGACGGCTGATTTGTGTCTCTTCCACACATGCCGTGTTCTGTAATTAGACTGTAAATTCATTTTCACTGGGGACGTTAAAGATGAGAGAGAAAGAATAAAAGAGATAATGTCAAGCCGTTATTAGCTGAAAATGTTTATTTCAAGCTTTTAAACTGCATGGAATTATTCTTACACCAGAATTAAACCGGCCCTGCAATTACACATTCACATTTATATATTTATTTATATGATTTATGTAATGTCCATCTGCAAATGTGTTTCGGCTGACCTCCTCTAGCATAAAAATTGACCACTCTGCTGATATAGCCTCATCATAGTAGGCCAAATTCACTTCGAAATGTAGGTTTCAATTGCTTTACGCTTAGTAGTATTGCCCCGGTTTTCTCTGATGACTGTTATTTAATGCTTATATAAGCCTAAACCGATCACAGTGCAGTTGGAACTAACGGCACAGTTAATCTCAGTAACAGTCTCAGTTCTGGTCTGAAATTACACACTTGTGTGTATTCATCGTGTTGGAGGGAAGCAATTAAACACCTTTGAGTTGGCACACTGCTATCTGAATCGATTCTGAGCATGTAGATCAGTATAACTATACAAGTTATATCAAAATTCATTAACGTTTTGATTTAAAAAAGCTGAATTTTCAGCATCATTACTCCAGTTTTCAGTGTCACATGATCCTTCAGAAATCATTCTAATATGTTGATTTGCTGCTCAAGAGACATTTATTATTATTATCACCAGTGTTGGGGGTAACGCATTACAAGTAACTTGAGTTACGTAATCGGATTACTTTTTCAAGTAACTAGTAAAGTAACATATTACTTTTTCAATTTAGAACAAAATATCTAAGTTACTTTTTCACATTTTTTTAATGACAGCTCTCCTGTCCCCATGTTGAGATATAGTAAAGTACATAATAAAGTACAGAGGTGTTGTGTGTGCTGTGTGAACATGATGGTTATTGTAGTTCTAGACTAAATGTGAACATGCATTTACTCATCTCACCCGCACAAAAACATTCAGTATTCCTCAAAATGAATAAAAACAGTGAAATACAATCTCAGAATTATAACGCAAACCTGTAATAATTAACTATAAATTACACAGATATACTTTGTATTTAATCTCACTTTATTAACTAATGTGTTTGCTGCTGACCTTCAATGATCTAATTCAACCATACTAACAAGCAAAAATTACTTTAGATTAGATTTTGAAATAAGAGTGTTGAACGTCATTCTCCTGTATCCTACTCTTCTTTAATCCAGAATGGCAGTACAGCTGAAAGATTTCTTTGAGCTGCGCCCTCTACTGTTCAGGCGTAAATATGCATTTCCTTCAGCCTGACACCGTGTCGACACAGTGTCTACACCGGACACGAGCGGCGCGACGTGTCAAAAGACAACAGAACCCATTATAATCAGTGATACTGTCTACACTGGATATGGCATGGTGCGACAACAAATTCCCGACAGTAAACGGATTCCCTGTTCTATTTCTGACATAGTCCAAGTGCTTTGCAACGGTCAGCGTTGCGGCGTGGCGCGATGCGACAATGGTCGTGTCGGGTGTAGACACGGTGTGAGGCTTATTTATTTCACTTTTAGTGTGAAAGGGCCTTAACATTTGCCAAATATATATATATATACATTTTTGTTGTTATTAAAAAAATAAACAAGCAAGCCAAGCCCAGGTGAGAAAACGTAAAAGTAATATAACGCATAACTTTTCATAAAAAGTAACTTACGCAATTAGTTACGTTTTTAAGGAGTAACGCAATTGATTATCAATGTTGAACACAGTTGTGCTGCTACAGTAAAGACATTTATAATGTCAGAAAAGATTTCTATTTCTAATAAATTCTGTAAATTGAACTTTCTATTCATTAAAGAATCCTCAAAGAGGTGTCACAGTTTCCACAAAAATATTAAAGGTCCCGTTCTTCGTGATCCCATGTTTCAAACTTTAGTTAGTGTGTAATGTTGTTGTTAAAAAATCTGTAAAATTTTAAAGCTCAAAGTTCAATGCCAAGCGAGATATTTTATTTAACAGAAGTCGCCTACATCGAACGGCCAGTTTGGACTACATCCCTCTACTTCCTTCTTTAATGACGTCACTAAAACAGTTTTTTGACTAACCTCCGCCCACAGGAATACACAAGAGTTGCGTTTGTAGAGTGTGTTTGTCGCCATGTCGTCGAAACGCTGTTATTTTCATCCCACAGTCCAATCACCGGGTCTGATTCCGGCTCAAATTGATAGGGTAAAATTAAAGACATGTTTACAATAACACTGAGCGTGTGCATCTCCACGTTATGGTAAGAGGCGTGACCTTTCTGGGCAAGATGCGCTCAAAGCTGTCGAATCAACAACACAGGAACCGCTGGCACAATCAGAACTCGTTACGTATTTCTGAAGGAGGGACTTCATAGAACAAGGAAGTCATCAGCCCGTTTTTAATGACAGTGGAAACAGCGGTATACAGATAAGTAAATTATGTGAAAAATACTGTGTTTTTTTACACGCGAAACATGAACACGTTATATTGCACACTATAAACACAATCAAAGCTTCAAAAAACCACGAAAAACGGGACCTTTAAGCAGCAACACAAACTATTTTCAACACTAATAATAATAAGAACCATTATTAATAATTGCGCAGCAAATCAGCATATTAGAATGATTTTTGAAGGATCATGTGACACTGAAGACTGGAGTAATGATGCTGAAAATTCAGCTTTGCCATCAGAGGAATAAATTCTAAGAATATTTCACAATAGTACTCTTCTTTCAAAAGCAAAAAAACTTTTGAATATATAGTGTATATTCATTTTTGGCGAGAGCCACATTCGTCAGTGCTTACTTCATTTGAGAGGCAACTTTACTGAACAAAAGGTCAGCCAAAAGTGCCCACCTGCTGGCCTCTCCTACATCCCATCATGCCCCTGGGCTAGGAAGACCACGTTGCATTACTTGGGTTGTTTTTGGTCAGCATGTGTCCTGAAATTTATGATGGCGACTTATCGGCGCCTATTTTGCTTTAAAAGTCTTCTTGAGTTTCCTGGCTTAGCTGGATGTGTGGAGAGTGCTAATCCACTCACATTCAGGACAGACACGTTCAGACGCTGGCCCACGGCCACTCATTTTAACTGACAGCGCGCTGTTCTGCACCGACTGGAGTACAGGCGGCGTGACATGGCACAATGAAGCCTCTAGAGTTACTGCATCCCCGGAGGACCCAGTGTTATCTGGCGGCGTTTGAAAACAGAGGGCTCTGTGATCTAACAGCGAGCACGGCCCAGCCATGTGCAGGACAACCCAGCTGGGGCTGCGGGCACATCTGTCCGGTGGAAAAGCCGGCTCATCACATGCATCTCAATCGTAAAGTGTCAGAGAATGACTGATAGGAATTTCAAGAGAGAGCTGACCTTTGAGACAGGGATTCCTCTATTGAATCTCTGTGAAATCCCCTGGCTTTCATGCAGGACAGGCAGTCATGCACTGAAACTCAAAATAATTTCATAAACAACATTATCTGGTTTAACACATAAATCTGATGGAGGAATTTAGAGTTCAAAAAATGTAAAAATTATCTAATTTGGCCTTAGATTAGTCCAATTGAAATGGTATTCAATGAATATCACATGATATAATCTGGGAAGTGTACAGAATACACATCTACAGTATACACACTATCGTTAAAAATTGAGGTCAGTAGCTTTTTTTTATTCAGAAAAGGTGCACTAGATTGATCAAAAGTGATGGTAAAGATATTTATAGTGTTTAAACAAAAGATTTCTGTTTCAAATAAATGCTGTTCTTTTGAACTTTTTATTCATCAAAGATTCCTGAAAAAATGGGTCACGGTTTCCACAAAACTATTAAACTGTTTTCAACTTTAAAAATAAGTAATGTTTCTTGAGCAGCAAATCAGCATATTACAATGATTTCTGAAGGATCATGTGACACTGGAGTAATGATGCTGAAAATTCAGCTTTGCATCACAGGAATAAAATATATATTAAGATATATTCAATTAGAAAACACTTATTTTAAATTGTATTATTATTTTACAATTTTACTGTATTTTTGATCAAATAAATGCAGCCTTGGTGAGCATAAGAGACTGCTTTTAAAAAATTCATATATATATATACTTAACATTGACATGTTTTATTACAATTTAATTTTTTTTTTTAAATATTTTAAATCTTATATTTGTAAAAAAATAAATTAGGTAGATAAAAGGGCCATGCAAATGTATGTACTCAACTGTATATAGTAAGCTATATATAAACACAATCTGAATTGTTTTAAAAATAGAAAAACCGTCATCAGACCTGCCTTTCCCATTTGTTCTGCAAAACAACCAGAACGGCCTTGCAGAAATCCAGGAATTATGAGAGGATTGAGCAAATGGTCTCTCCACCAGACGACATCTCTGTCTGGCTCTTCCTCTCTCTCTCTCCTCAAATCACACTCTTACTCCCTTGCTGTCTGTCTTGACAGCAAGAGCTTTTCCACAAAGGATTTATCTTCCACAAAGGTTTCTATTTGTTTGTTGGGAGCATTTCTGGTTCTTCGAAGTGTTATGAACCAGTTCAACATGCTGTATTTGATTAGCAATCCTTAGAAGACTGTGAGTAAAAACAGTGCATAAAAATTTGTGTTGCATGTTTCCACTCCTGACCTCTCGAGTACAGCTTGTCCGCACCTGGTTTCCTTTAGCCTTCTAGAAAGACTCACATCATATGGAGAGGGAACAGGGTCCAAATGTTTAACAAACACATGGAGAAAGAAGCATAGGCAGAATGGAATCTGTTCCTCTGATGATAATACTGTCTGTAACATTGACGTATAGCTTCTCACGGAAAGGAAAATGTCTTTGTTATAGAGCCATGTGTGTGAGAAAGAGCCATACTCAATTACAAAATGCATTTGTATCCTCAGTGGGTTTGATTAAATGAGGTATTTTGTATTTATTTTGTATGGACAATAAAAATGTTGGCTGCACAAACATTGAGTCTCATCATAAACAATTCAAAATGATCCCAAGAACCCCAAAAGATGCTTTTTAATGAGATGCCAAACTACGTGAAAATGCATGGCAGATGTGTTACCTTGGCAACATCAAGGTCACCAGAAGCTTGTCTTTCCTGTGCTGCCCAGTGGAGAGCAATGAAGGAGGCTGGAGGGGTGGCAGGAAACAACAGTGGCACTGCTGGGTTCACTTACTGCCCTGCTGGAGCCCCCGACGGCCGCGAGACTACTGCTTCGGAAACCTCCTGCTGTTGTGGGTTACTTCCTCATCATAAATCCAGGTAAGGAGGGACCCTTTGAGGGACATGGCATAGGCCTATATATGATTTTGTTTTTGAGGGGGAAAAATGCGTCAATAAAGCTATTTTCACAAGTTGTCACAGGCGTTTTAAATATTATACATTTACAATACATAATAGGCCTACTTATCATAAGACTTTAAAGGGTTAGTTCACCCAAAAATGAAAATAATGTCATTTATTACTCACCCTTATGTCGTTCCACACCTGTAAGACCTTTAGAACACAAATTAAGATATTTTTTTTATTAAATCCGATGACTCAGTGAGGCCTGCATTCAAAGCACTGACATTTCCTCTCTCAAGATCCATAAAGGTACTAAAAACATATTTAAAACAGTTCATGCGAGTTCAGTAGTTCTACTTTAACATTATAAAGCGACGAGAATATTTTTGTGTGCCAAAAAACAAAATAACGACTTTTCAACAATATCTCGTGATGGCCGATTTCAAAACACTGCTTCGGATCTTTACGAATCGAATCAGTGACTCGGAGCGCCAAAGTCACGTGATTTCAGCAGTTTAGCCGTTTGATAGGAGATCCGAATCGCTGATTCGATTCATAAAGCTCCGAAGCAGTGTTTTGAAATCGGCCCATCACTATATTGTTGAAAAGTCGTTTTGTTTTTTTGGCGCACAAAAAGTATTCTCATCGCTTTATAATATATTAAGGTAGAATTACTGTACTCACATGAACTGTTTCAAATATGTTTTTAGTAACTTACCTTCATGGATCTTGAGAGAGGAAGTGTCATTGCTTTGAATGCTGGCCTCACTGAGCCATCGGATTTAATCAAAAATATCTTAATTTGTGTTCTGAAGTTGAATGAAGGTCTTATGGGTGTGGAACGACATGAGGGTGAGTATTAAATGACATTATTTTCTTATTTGGGTGAACTAACCCTTTAAGGTATGTGTCTTCATAGAAAATAAACTCACCTTGAAAAAAATATTGTATGCGCGCACATTTGACTCGTTCGATAGACTCCGTCTTATATATGAATCGTTTGAGTAAATTATTTAATGACTCGCTTGTCGCCATCTAAAGGCGAATTAACATAAAGACAGGAGCCACTGAACGAATCGGTAAACGAAAAAAAGATTCTTTTAACGGTCAGATTCAAAGATTCGAACCACTGAAACGAATCTATAGCCCCACCGCTAGTTATATGTGACTCACTCAACATGGCGCTTTCATGAAGAATAATCCCGCTCATAATCTCCATGCATGGCTTTATGTGAGTGTGTATCATTTTAAACATTTCTTAAACGTGCTGTGTGGTGGGAAACGTTACTCAGAGCGCTATTTTTTAATTATATAAACATTAGATGACAAAATATCACACCAAGTGGAAATTATTGTTAATCATTCCCAAGGTAGGCTAATTTCTTTTCTAGTGGATAGGCCTATATGAAGTCAGATTCGCACAGGTGTCCAACAAGTTTTCAAACTTTTTGTTGACAAATGCCCTCTGGTTTACGATTATCCTTTTTCTCAAATATGAAGGCAGCTATATTTTTATAGGCTATATTTTACATATAAGCATATAAAGACCCATGAACAACAGTAAGGACGAGTTAAAAAAAAAAAAAAAAAAAAAAAATATATATATATATATATATATATATATATATATATATATATATATAATCGAATCGACGGTTCGGAGCGCCAAAGTCACGTGATTTCAGCAGTTTGGCGGTTTGACACGCGATCCGAATCATGATTCGACACAAAAGATTCATAACGCTTCGAAGCTTCATGAAGCAGTGTTTTGAAATCGGCCATCACTATATAAGTCGTTATATTGTTTTTTTGGTGCACCAAAAATATTCTCGTCGCTTTATAATATTAATATTGAACCACTGTACTCACATGAACTGATTTAAATATGGTTTTAGTACATTAATGGATCTTGAGAGAGGAAATGTCATTGCTGGCTATGCAGGCCTCATTGAGTCATCGGACTTCAACAAAAATATCTTAATTTGCGTTCCGAAGATGAACGAAGGTCTTACGGGTGTGGAACGACATAAGGGTGAGGAATACATGACATTATTTTCATTTTTGGGTGAACTAACCCTCAAATAAATTAAATGAAAACACCTTTTGTTTGATTTCTTTTTTATTTCTGTAACATGTCAGTAGCCTATAGGCCTGCTTAAAGGGTTAGTTCACCCAAATTTTCTCGATAGCTTTATATGATGAACAGATTTAATTTAAGCACATCTTTAATGGCAAACGGAAGCTCAAGCATGTTTGCTTGACATACAAGAACCAATGAGGTTTGTCCTCGCGCGTCAAAGCATGTGTAGTTGAGCTTTTGTTTATGTTCGTGATCAATGTCTATATGTGAAGCCTAAATTCAATCTGTTCATCATATAAAGCAATCGTGTCTCTTCAGAAAATTTGGATTAAACCGCTTAATTCGGATTAGTTTTGAAGCGTCAAAGTGGTAGTTGCGTAGCTGTCAATGGAGGGACAGAAAGCTCTCATATTTCATCAAAAATATCCTAATTTGTGTTCCGAAATGAAAGTCGTAGTAAGTAAATGATGACAGAATTTTTATTTTTGGGTGAATAATGATTAGTCATGATTCTTGTTATTTATGACCAGAACGAACATTAATAATGCTTTTCTTTCTTTCTTTCTTTCTTTCTTTCTTTCTTTCTTTCTTTCTTTCTTTCTGCTACAGAAACTTTCTTTAAAATAAATTCTATATTTTATATATCTGATATTTAGTTTTGCCATGACTTTCATAAATGTTTGTGTGTATTAAGTGTCTAAAACTATATGGTCACTGTATGATTTTTCAGCCCCACCTGAAATGTCAGCCGTTGCTGCTCTGGTTCTTGGTGTGTCTACTGCCCTCTGGCCTTCTGAGCAGAACTTGCATTCAAGGTAATGTAGTCTTGACGATCAGATTAAAATTGTAGAAGAGTGGTTTCAACAAACTGTTAAAATGTTACGTGAAATACTAGTAAGATTTTTTTCTCTGGCGGTGTGATTGGAGCGCTGACAAACGTCTGTTACTATATCAGAGTTGGCACCGGTGGGACAGAGGCCAAACGGCTCTCTATACAGAGTTATGAGCTTGTGAATGAAGACAGATTGGGTACTTAAGGGCATGTTCACTCCTGTAAATAGCCACAGTGGATGTAATGTGCCCCTATTTTCATTTGATGTTAGTAATTCTGGCATCTATTCAACGTTTATTCACAATAACTCAAGTATTTATTTGAATCTATAATGTAAGTAAAATAATCATAGACTTATGCAATACAATTGCATAAAGTCCATTTATTACATTTATGAGAATGAATATTTATAAAAATGGAATTTCTAAAATTAATTTAATTTTTTTAAATTTAATTTTTTTTTTTTTTATTTAAATATTTTCTATTTTACTAAATAAAAAAATAATAGTAATAAAAAATAAGTTTTTTTTTTTGTCATTAAATAGGCTATTGAAACTTATGATTTTTTTTATTTATTTTTTGTTCCATTTGTATAGTGCATCTGTGGTTAGGTTTTGTTTCAGTTGAAACAGTACAAAATGAGTAATTTTGTATTCGTTACTGCTTTATGGGAAGATTGAGGATAGAATGTGATGAATGTAGATCTGATGATCCACCATCAAAAGTCAACCCAGTGGTTCACGGGCACCAGAGGGCGCTGTCAAGCTTATTTTTATAAACTCGTATCTTGTGTGTTTGCCTCAGTTTGAGGAATGAATACATGACCAGGACCAGCTATATGTATGTGAGTGTAATATAGATAGATTGATTGTAATAGTGTCAACAGCCTTTGGTGTATTAAAATTATTTAGCAGACATTCATTAAGTCTCCCTTACAAATACGACAATGGTAACCATAGTTTTCAACAAAATAGCCTACTGTTGTGGCTACAACTATTGATTGATTGATTAATTAATTAGTTTTACCTTTTAAAATGAAATTAAAAATGACGTTTTATGTGTTATTTTTGACAAATGTCTCTTCAGCAGTTAACTAAGGAACTAAGGTTAGTATGGATGGGTCGTTGACGAATAAGGTTTTTAAAAGTGTAAAAAAACATGGGAGATATAATTAATTTTGAAGTTTTACTAAGTGTTAACAATGAGATTATGTGGTTTTTATAATCAATTAACACTGTTTTTGTCATTTTTCACCAGATGGACAAAATTTGTTGCCAAAAAAGTCATTCGGTTTAACCAAAATTTTGTTTTCACCGAATGACACTTTTGGTTATACCGAATGACAATAGTTTCAAACAGTGCTAACAGGCTGATATCTAGCTAGCTGGCAAAAGGACAATCAAACATTTTATATTTAGTACAAGTTTTTAAAATATTACAACATTTTCCATGTTTTATAGCGGTTGTACCGAATGACCTGATGTTTCGGGACATGTGTATGAGCAAGTGAAAACATCAATTTTTCAAATAGTTAAAAGAGAGTTAGTTTCTTTGCATCACAACCATGTGGTCCTTTGCAGGTGTCTGAATGATATCACATCCTGTCACATGATATTGACCGCATGACTTGATCAAAAATGGTCCCTTTATATATGTTATTCCGAATGACATCAATGAAATTCATTTTTCCAGACATTCTTTCTCATAACAAAGCAACAGCTTCTACACATAATTTTAATACCATTTTGCACTATGTTGATATATGATGTTATAAAATCATGGCAGAATAAAAAATATATACATTTATTACATTTTAAGATATTTTAATCACAAATGAAATGGCTGTATTGGCCCTTGGATGGTTAAACCGAATGACCTTTTGACACTTTGAAATCTTTAAAATACCTTTATATGTAGCAAAATATAATTACGATCTTTTGGGTTCAATAAAAGAGATCTAGTTGTACTACCTTACATACTCTGAGTGTCATATCTTTGTTTTTTATTATTATTAAGGCTTTTGGACAAAAAAATGACCCGTCACATCATTGACCCGGATTCATTTTTGAAATGTTAAATAATAAAGGTTTGTTAGGTGAATGTTATGTCATTGGACTACTTCCATTCCATGCTTCTATAATAGAGAAACGTGTAACTGCTTCAGAAAACACAGGACATATATCTTGCTTCTCTTTAATGGCAGTTTACTGCAAAACATTTATGCAGCATTTTCAAGGAAAAAACTAAATATATAGTTAGGCTTTAGTACATTGTCGAGCAAACCTGGTTTATAATTACTGGCGATAGTCAGTTCTTTTGTTGTAGAGTTGTAGTACAAACGGCCAGCAGAGGGCACTTTTAGATCAGTGTGAAGCGCATCTGAAGCTGATTAAAAGGTGCAAATAATAACCATTATTCCCATTAACCTGGTGAATTAAGGTAAAAAAAGGTAAAATACATAAATGCAAATAAATGAACTTAGACCTCTTGATAAATCATTTGAACATTTGAATGAAAGAGAATACATTAAATCTATTTTGTCACCTAAGGATAAACACTATAAGCATTTTAATAAATGTGATACACATGTGACAATGTGGATCACGGTTATGATTTAGTTATGTAAAACTAAAATCATTAAAAAAAAAAAGTCAATTTGAATGTAAAAAAATCCTTAAACTTGTTTTATTTCAACTAGGCTAGTTGTCAAGCCAACTTGATGTACTAACTGAAATAAAACTAAAAATATAAAAATAAAAACACTTAAAATATTAATAAAAGCTATAATAGTATCTCAATGATGCTGAAATAACACTGTGCTGGATTTAAGTTTGCAAACAGCAGTGATTTGCCATTGAGTTAGTTTCAGAAGTACTCATTCAAAGATTTCCATTCATACTACAACTATAGTAGTCGAAAAAATGTTAGACATATTTTCCTCATTCCAGATAAAAGGTGGAGAGCATCAAAATTAATTTCAGGCATTATTAATGTAAGCCTACTAAGTGAAAAAATGAGAGCCTTTTATTTTCTTGAACAAATAGTTATTTGACCTTTGTCTGGCCGAAACAATATTCAGTGACATAACCAGTCATTTTAATCTCTTACTTCCATATCTTTTTCCTACTGGAGTGTATGGGATCAAAATGCCATTCCTCTTAAAATTTGCAGAGGCTTAGGTGAGTCTAATAAATTATGGATTTTGAAGCTGAACAGCAAAGCCATCATTTTCTTTGGCTGTGCGTCAGTGTTTTCAGCACTTGTGTGTTTTCGAATGTCCCGTAGTTTAAAAAACGTCTCTTTCTGTTCCAACCAAGTAGCATAGCTCACCTACTCTCAAAATGTTTCAAGCCACAGGTTTGTTTGCCTTTGTGAGGAAGATGCTGAACATTTCCACCAGAGGTGGAGGGGTTGCTTTGTTTGTTGATGCTGGATTGAAGGTCCGCAGTCAGCCAGATGCTCTCTCTGGGAATTACGTGCGTTGTCTTGGCATCGTGAGATGATGTGTTTAATCGATCTACGTGATAACACTGGCAAAGTAGGACCCAATTTGTGATTTTTGAATCTCGTTCAAACCCGAATTTCAGGCCCTGTTTTTGATGGACCCTTTCCAAATGTTCTCACTCTTAACCGGCTGACATCCAGCTGTTACAGATGGTGGACATTCTGGATCGAACTGGACAATATCAGGTCCAAGTGTCTGATTCTCAGAACTGAGACCCCAGTGATCAGGCCTGTTGTTTTCCTTTGTGCTGCAGAGAGTTTTGCTGTAGACATTCAAGATGGTCTTGTGGTTTGAGCTTGCTGGAGTCTCTCCAGTCATGGCGTTTCTCATCTTCTGTGTTTTTTTTTTGTTTTGTGAGTAGGGAGGATAGAGGAAGTGGTATGTCTAATAATGAGAAACTGGAACTTAAAGTGTTTTATTTACAGGAGAGCAAGGTATTATTTGGTGCATTTAGTTATTAAACATGCAGTTGTCTCTCAACAGTCATAAAAAAAAATTAATAATTGATTATTACATTATTAAATTGACCGAAAGCTTCATACATTTGGAAGGAGATCCCATATTATATTTTTTCTTCAGTAATTACTATTGCTATAATGGTATTTCGACAGAAATTTCATTTTTTTTTTTCAATGATTAGCATAATTATCATAACTATAATATTTTGACAGGTATTATAATTTATTATACGCACAAGTTGTCCCACAATAGTAATTAAGTAAATAAATAAATAAAAAATTGACAAAGCTTCTTACACTTTGAAGGACATTCCATATTATTATTATTATTATTATTGTTATTTGTTTTCTTAATTTGTTACCATTACTATCAAATATGTAATATTTTGCAAGAAATGTTGATATTGTAAGTTATTTTTTGGTGTATTTAGTTTGTATACACAGACTGTCCCACAACAGTCATCATATGTTAAAACTATAATATTTTGTTAGAGACTCTTGTGTTATTTGGTGTAATTAACAATATATATATATATATATATATATATATATATATATATATATATTATGCTTTGAAGGGGATATTTTTAAAAATAATTATGTAAAATGTTTTAAACTGACAGAAAAAAATCAGAAAGCTTCTCAAACTTTAAAGGAGATCCCATTTTTTACTTGTAACATTTCTGAAAACTGTTACTATAAGGTGTTTTGGGTGTATTTAGTTAGTATATGCACAGGTTACCCCTGAAATGACCTGTCTAAGATACAGTTTCACAAAAGCATTTTTCCAAACCACAAGGCAGGTCGAACCAGTGACAGATAACATGCTGAACGTTTAGAGACAGGTCTCGATTACATTGCTTCATACACGAACAGCTGCATCAAACCGCACCAGATATACACAGACTGTAACAGAAAATTTATAGCTAAACATTAATTACCAGGTAATCTCTCGCTTCGTATTGAATGAATAATTTACTGTTCAGAATGTGTGCTTGGTTACCTGGCAACCACCTCCATTCATTTACATTTCCAGCACTGGCATTTGTGCTTATTTTTCATGGTGCTAAAATTCCAATTGGCAATAAAACACTGCGAATTAACAACCTTCGTGCAAATCAAAGGTGTGTAGCGCCGTCGTGCTGCTTCAGGGTCTAGTGAGCTTGGAGGTGATCATCAGAGCATGTTATGAGGAACTGGTGGAAGCATCTTAGAAGTGTAAATTGAAAACACAGCTTGCACTTAAAAATAAATAATAATGCAAGATGTTCATTGACAGTGTAACAGTCCCACAGCTGAGGGAAATGTAAGCTTGTATAGCCTATAAAAATGTTTAAAAGTCTCTCAGGTCCCTTTCTCGTGTAGACCTTAAGTAGCCCCGCCCCTTTCATCGTTGCGTTCTTTCTTCCGGTTTGTATTTGCATGAAGATCTTACTGATTAATGAATGATGCACACGTTTCAAAAATTTTCAAAACATTTTTTGACATCCGCTTCAAACATTACAATGTTGATGATAACTTTTGTTAAGTCTACTAAACCAGCTAATTCTTTTAGCCATTAAATTTCACAATTAATTACAAACAGACAAGCAACATACTGAATTAAACATGACATTTTGAAGTAGAAAGAATGAAATAGAGTTTTCTTGTAAAGCCTACTCCAGTAATCTTCTAAAAATATATATATTTTTTTAGTGTACTGCAGTTTTAAATTCCGCCTGTAGGTGGCACAAGTCACTCTGTGTCAATTTGAGCATGTTCACTTCCTTTTTATTACAGTCAACTTCCTTTTTATTACAGCCAGTGGTAGTTTGTCACACGCTGTGCAGTTGTTTTGAAATTCAGATGTTTTTATTCTGAGAGATGGATCATATGAATTCTCCACATAACTAGGTTTTCTCGTAGAAATTGCACGCAGGCTTTGCCGTGTCAAGGCGAGTTTTGGGGGTCTGGTTTTCTCCCTTCCTCTTGTAGGCAGAGCCCCGTGCTGTGAAGCGACTGGTGCACCTTATAGATTTCTCCTAAATAAATCATCCTTATGGGACAAAGATGCATTTCACTGCATGAGAGAAGAAGAATGAGGGCAGGAGGATTTATGATGGGAGATGTGAGGCCTTGATGTTGCTGTCAGCCGTTATTGCGGCTGCGCCTCAGGCCTGGAGCGCTTTCACAGGAACGTAAGCTAAGGCCTGCACGCAGCCAGCATGGCCTCCACACCCAAAACAGATCCGCTGAAGGCTTTTGAAGTTCAATCGTCCCAACCCCTCACAACTGCACATTTGTGTTCCCTCTCTCTCTCTCTCTCTCTCTCTCTCTTAATGCCCATCCAACTCATTCATCTTTCCCAGGCGGGTTCTCAGCCTGTGGTGCTGAAATATGGCAGATGAACCTGTTACATGTTAGTTTAAGAGATAGTGTAGGTGTAAATTACACAGGAGGCTCTGGCTAACCTTATTTATGAGAGGGCTGTCAGGTGTTTAGGTGTTAGAGCGAGACGTGCAGCTTAAATCGTTTACTCCGCTGTAAATCAGAGCGTGCGTGCCACATTTGTGCACGCCGGTTTGCACACGTGTTTACATGTGAGCCCCTCTTTGTTTTTGTGTACCGAAGGTTCTGGTAAACTCAGGGATACGGCTAGTTGAGCCTCAGACGGAGGCCACCAGCATGGACGGAGCTTGCTGTTATTTCTTTTATGAGTTTAATATCATTTTATTGAAATATGCAGCTCATAAACTCTCTTGGAGTAACAGTTACCCCTGTTTTATTGCAGGCGAGCTGAAACGGATTGTATCTGTCATCAATTTTTGTTCTTCAAGCAGTTAGGTTTATATTCTCAGCACTATTGTACAACATTGATGGATGTACCTTGGGTTTTTTCTGTTTCATTCACTACTGTTCAAAATTTTGTGGTCAGTAAAAATGGAATAATTTAAAGAAGTTAATACTTTTATTCAGCATGATGCATTACTGTAATTGACCAAAAGTAAAGACATTTATAATGTTACACAATTTAATAATTTCAAAAAAAAAAAAAAAATCATGGTTTCCACAAAAATATTAAGTTACACATAAATGTTTCTTGAGCAGCAATTCAGCATATTAGAGTAATTTCTGAAGGATCATGTGACACTGAAGACTGGAGGAATGATTCTGAAAATTCAGCTTTGACATCACAGGAATAAATTACATTTTAAAATTGAAAACAGTTATTTGAAAATTGTAATAATAATGTTTCATAATTTTACTCTTTATATTTTTGATTAAATAAATGCAGCCTTGGTGAGTGAGAGACTTTCAAAAACATAAAAAAAATCTTGCCAACCTTAATAATTTTAATGGTAGCAAGTGAAAATTACTGAACTGATTCTTACTGGAACGAAACAGGCCATAGAACTAAAAGTTTATGTGTCAAGAAATTATTTTGATTGATTTAAATGTTATCAGCCAATATTAGGGATTTTTTAAAATTAATTTTGGGTGCTAATTTCCCTTATTTTTATGTTCAGATGATCTTTGCCATCTAATGATGCTCACTTAATGCTGCAGTCCGCAACTTTTTTTGTGTTAAAAATTTACAAAAAATATATAATGAGAATATACAACATGAATCCATTTTCCAAACCGTGTTTTTGTCTTATCCTGAATCATTATTGTACACTTATAATAAGTGTTTATATTCGGACCAGACTGGTAGGACTCGCCGCAGAGTATCACAGTAACTGCGTGACTCGCCATAGACATAGCTGACATACACTGAGAAAAGTAGCTCCGGCTACAATGTTCTTCCGCAAGACGCGTGCAGTTCTGTTTATTAACCGCTAGAGGGCCAAAAATCGGGAAATTTTTTTTTAAATTTAATATCCCCAAATGTAATCTTCATCAAATCTTAAAAAGAATATCCATTTTTCATACTTTATATATAGTGTTGGGATGGCTAACTTCACTTGTCGCATTTAAAATGCCAAATTTGAGGGGTTTTTTTTGTTTTGTTTTTTTAATATTTAGCCAAAATAGTATAAAATATTAATATGGTTATCGGCCATATCATGAAAATAATTATCAGCCACAATTTTAATATTAGTGCATCCTTACTTTTAAACATGTTTTAAAAGCCCAATATGTAAGATTTTTGGATTGAAAATATCCAAAAACCACTAGAACAATGTTATATATTTTGTTGACATTCCAAGAATGTTTAAATCCAGAGAAATAAGCATTTTTAACCAGGACACGGACCGTACGATCATACCCACGTTACCCTCCATTTTATTTTGTAGAAACCATGGAAACACTAAAAGATGCTTAAATATATTATGTGTGTTTTATTATACAGGTGAGCAACTGTTTGGATACTTTCATCAACAGAAACTAATCATGTTATATAGCTAAACAGTAAGTCTTATTGTTTAAATCTCGTTTTCTTGATTTACCACAAGTATCATGTTTTACCATGACTAATATTGATCTAGCTTACTGCAGTGTGCAACAAGAGTCTCATAGCAGCTGCCGGGCGAACGCAGAGTAGCATTATAACAACTTTCAACACACAAATGTGTCTAATATGATAAAACAGCGCTGTGTTATCCCACATACGCATGACCAGAAGAAGTGGAAGCGAAGTGGAAGCGAAGCGGAAGCGTCTCTCGAGACGTGTGTCGTGCTTGTCTCTCATTAACAATCGCTTCAGCGGCCTCGTTCCGCTCCAGCGGCTTTCAGCCACACCCTGCTTCATACTACAGTAATGTTAATAAATCTTCAATACATTAGCTCATCCATGAATATGATTTCTGCCCGAGTCCCGTCAGATTCTTTTCCACCGGCTGTAGACGTGAAGACAACACCTCCCAAGATTCTGTGAAATCAAGGCCTCATCAAGCTACGCCTTTGTTTTGAATAAGCGACCTCTAGCTGCGAAAATTACTGATTGTGCCTTTAAGTTGTATTTATGTTCCTGTTATTTATATAAAGTGTTGTGTTTTACATTTGTGCTAATTTGCACTCATCAATTAAAAGTAGAAATATTGCTATTTTTGAAACTAATGGCAGGTAGAGTTGTGGCCATGTTTGATCTGATGTCTCAAGAGTGAATACTTTCCACATTCTCAATAGAAGTGCACCTGCATTTGACCCACTGAATGGAGCTGAACTGATGAATCGGTCTGTGATACCGAAGAGGACGTACGAACACATTGAGAATGAGTCATTGAAACACTAAACCCACTCAGAGCACTTAAGAGAGTCTGGATATGAGCGCTGCTGGGAGACGTGTTGATTTTATACCTGTGGGCGTTTACGATCCACCCTCCATTCATTCTTTGAGTAGCCCAGAAGTGGGACAAGCATGTTAGTGAGAAGTAATCTTTCACCATGTGCTAACATGAGATGTTCTAGCAATGTTCTTCTCATAAGAGAGAACGTAGTATTCGGGGTAACAGTATTTGTTACCATTGTTACATTGTTAGTGCGAGCCTAACGTGTTGCAGAGGGAGTCATTGTGGGTTGCTTGTCATTGTCACTGCCCTGCCTGGAGGTACGGCGTGTCTTGTGTGTCAGGGAGAGCTCAGAGGTATTGTCCTGTAAGTGGTTAAGTGTCTGGCTCTTTGGAGGGCGAGGGAGGAGACAGGCGGGGCGAGGCAGTGCTGGACCTCTTCAGCTGCAGGCGGGTACGTCTGGACCCAGTCTAAACATGGCACAGGTCTGTCTCATGTGTCTCTGCCCATCTCACATCCTCAGGTTTATGATTCCCAATGTGTGTTTTCATTTCACAAAATCACATATACACATACGCTTGCAGGCAGTTTTTGTCTGAAATGAGAGACACCAGCACAGGGCTCAACAGTTAGGATTTTTAACTGCTCGCCCATTTATTCGTCCTGCCGATGTTTTCACTGGACCCAACACAAAAAGATTAAAGATGTATAATTTTATATTTACTGTTATCATTTTAATAATGTACATTACCATTCAAAAGTTTGGGGTCGGTAAAATTGTATAATGTTTTTGGAAGTCTCACCGAGTCTGTCTTTATTTGATCAAAAAAAAAAACAGTAATATTGTGTAATATTATTATAATTTATAATAACTGTTTTCTATTTTAATATTTAGCCATTACTCCAGTCTTCAGTGTCACATGATCCTTCAGAAATCATTCTGATTGGGTTCTCAAGAAATATTACTTATTATTATCAATGTTTGAACAGTTGTGCTGCTTAATTCAAGAATGAAAAATAAGTAATCATGGTTTCCTCAAAGAAAATTGTTTTTGAAGATTCTTTGATGAATAGATAATTAACTTTTGATTTATTTAATGAATCTTTCCTCAATTTCTTTAAAAAATACTTAAACAGTAGTGTATGTATATTGTATTTGCATTTATTTTTTTACATGTATCATTTTAAATTTTTCTTATTTTACATGTTATTTGAAATTTATTTTAATTATTTAAAAAATATATTTATTTATTTATTTACAAATTTAATGATTTAATAATAATGAGTTAATTTAAGTAAAAAATGAGTTAATAACTCACCTACTCACCACTTTCAATTCTGGATAAATTCAAAGTTTACGAAGTATTTATTGATTAATGGTCTGAAAAGGATTAATGATTAATAATAATATCCTAACAACAGTTAGTAGCAACAAATAGAATCTACATTAAATATTTGACCTTATTTTTGCAGTTATTATTTTCAAAGCAATGTAAAAAAAAAAAAAAAAAAAAAAACCCTGATGTGACAAATTAATATGACATTGTTTTGATTAATAGTAGACTATGTTACGTCCCAGGTCGTATATTTATTTGTTTTTAATTTTTATTGTGAATGTGTGTATTGTATTTTTATATTTATATTTTAGTATTATAATATTATTGCTGTCAAATTGATTAATCGCGATTAATCACATCTAACATAATATATTGTGTGTGTACACACATTTATACATATACACACATATATATGTATGTGTGCATATTTGTGTATGTGTGTGTGTGTATATATATATATATATATATATATATATATATATATATACACACACACACACACACACACACAAAGCATGCTTATAAATATAATATATATAAACACACATATATTATGTAAACACAAACTTTTATGTTAGATGTGATTAATCTATTTGACAGCACTAGTTAATATATTCTCACACTTGCTTTTTCTTTCTCTGTTTCAGTAGCTCATCCTCATGCTCCCCTTTCCCCTTTGCTCTTATTTGACTTGGGCTATAAAGCACTCTTTTTAGGGTAGAAGACATAAATAACAGCTCACTCTCCTTTTGGAAGGGATTTCCTGAGGCCCAGACCACTATAGGCCCGATGGAGAGAGACCTGAGACTGTGAGGGACCGTATTGACTATAAACTGTTTGTGCAATGTGAGCAAGCGTGAGTGTGGAAAACGCAGGTCTGTGCCCTTCTTTGCTACTCCTGTGAAAACAAACAGCAAACCTCCAAAGGCTGCGGTGTGAGACTTTTGCTCTGAGGTTTGTGTGAATGTGTGTGGCATTCTCTCCTTACTGTTTGGGTAAAAAAAAAAAAAAAAAACGAGGGCAGTGACCCACTCCCCCTTCTTTCCCCCTAAATGGTCGTCCAGACGGACTAGCTCTCTTTTGTTTCCTCATTCTGTTCCTCTCCCCCTCCTCTTGCAGTCTGCTTTATTGCACTTGATTCCAAGCGCGGTCATTCCTGAGATGGTGCAGATAGCAGCTGCAGCTGAATTGCCCACCATAAAGCATCCGCAAACCCGCCGGAGCGCTGGCAGTGGGGGCTGGGCGACACCGTGCATTCATTTCTCTGCAAATTTCTGCACTTAAAATTTAATGGTAGTAATCTCCTGGAGTTGTGACTTGCTTTTGAATTAGATTGGATTTGAGGAAGATGGTTGTGGTGGTGTGGAAGACTTTAAGATTAATGTTCTGATACATATATTGGATCATATGTAGTTGTGGCATTGAAAGGCAAAGAATTACAAACGCAGCAGCTAATATTGGTACTGGCCAGAGATATGTGAGAGCTGTCAGTCACTGTTCACCTGCAGGGGGCGATATATAGTCAGAAGAGTAATTGCGAATGTGAGTGTGGCTGTGTTCAGAATGGAATACTAGCTTACTCAATGCTGTACAGAATACATTGTATACTACACTGTGTACTATTTAAAAAATGAAGTGAATCAGTAGGCGAATATATAAAAGTGATAAATGTTTCAAACAGTGACATTATCACACGATCACTTGACCTCAACATATTGCATATTTAATTGAGTTTGATTATTTAAATTAGTTTATTATTTTGGAAATCATTTTTATTTATTTGTTGAAATATTTATAGACATTACATGTTTAATTCAGTTTGTATATTTATTTTATTTTAGTTTAATTTTTTCGGGAAATCATCTATCTATCTATCTATCTATCTATCTATCTATCTATCTATCTATCTATCTATCTATCTATCTATCTATCTGTCTGTCTGTCTGTCTGTCTGTCTGTCCGTCTGTCCGTCCATTGCATGTTTAATTCATTTGGTTATTTAGTTTAATTTATTTTGGAAATCCTTTATTTAGGCTTCTTAATTAGGCTACTTCGTGTTCATCACTCACACTGGAGATGGAAGGTCAAGTCAAGTGCACTTCATTGTGAAATACAGAATTCCATGCAGTATGTTGTTTTATACTTTTCTTTGTTGCAAATGTAGTATATTTTTGGCTATTCTATGCATAGATAAAAATTAGGATACTTTGCACAGTATACACTCTGCAGCAATAGTAAGAGTAGTATATTAGTATGCTATTCCGAACATGCACTTACATGTTTAATATAGCATAATAGCATACTATACTTACATTCTATTTCCAGTATGATAAATGAATTGCAAGTAGGCCTACTTACATTTTATCTTTTGACTCATTTGATTGTATTGCCAAAAATTGTTACATTTTTGGGTCATTGACGAATAAGGCTTTTAAAAGTGTAAAAAAACATAATGGAGATATAATTCATTTTGAAGTTTTAGTAAGTGTTAACAATGAGATTATGTGCTTTTTATAATCAATTAAAACTGCTTTTGTCTTTTTTTTTTACAAGATGGACAAAATTTGCCACCAAAAATGTCATTCAGTTTAACCAAACTTTTGGTTTTACAGAAGGACACTTTTGGTTATACCAAATGACAATATTTTCAAACAATGCTAACAGGCTGATATCTAGCTAGTAAAAGGACAATCACACATTTTATATTTAGTACAAGTTTTTAAAGTTTTACAACATTTTCTATGTTTCATAGCGGTTGTACCGAATGACCTGATGTTTCGGGACATGCGTATGAGCAAGTGAAAACATCAATTTTTCAAATAGTTAAGAGAAAGTTAGTTACTTTGCTTCACAACCATGCGGTGCTTTGCAGGTGTCTGAATGATGTCACATCCTGTAACATGATATTGACCAATTAGCCAAAATGGTCCCTTTATATTGGTTACTCCCAATGACGTCAATGAAATTAATTTTTCCGGACATTCTTTGACACTTAAAATACCTTTAAAATACCTTTATATGTAGCAAAATATAATTAAAACCTTTTTGATTCAATAAAAGAGATCTGGATGTCATATCTTTGTTTTTTATTATTATTAAGGCCTTTGGACAAAAAAACAAAAAAAACAGACCCATCACATTATTGACCCTTTTACACAAAATTTGATTAAAAATGTAAGTAATAATATTTTATTTCATCAAAAACTTCATGCTTCTCCATGTATTAAGCATGCATGTAATGAGTTCATGTGGCGGCAATGTAGCACACTAGTTTGAAATGTACTGCACAGTATATAGTCAACACTATGTATGTATTCTCAATGCCTTTCAAGGCCAACACTAAAGTTTCTGCAGACATTGCCAATTTCACTTTTGTTGCAACTCGCATGTTGACCTCACACATAGCTGACAAATACCTCCTCTAGTTTCTGCGGCTTCTCCCCGCTTCATCATGTCCCATGTGACTATAATGACTCAAAATCACAGAGACGTGGGGAGCAGGTGAGCAAGACCAGGCGGCTTCATCTGGCAGCCGTTCCTGTGTGATCCCTCAGCAGGAGGAGGAGCACAGTGCCTCGCAGGTACGGCCACCTCCCAGACAGATGAGCCTGGTGACAGGGGGGGACGCAACAACCTGCAATTCTGGTGTCTGACGTGATCCGTCAATGTCCCCTGTCACCCCGCGACTCACGCAAACATAACTCCCCTCCCTGTACAAGCACGCAGAGATTGTTTTTTAAAAGTAGGCCTACAGGAATTGGCGATAATGAGCACGTTCATTCACACCTGTGATGGCACGCACAAATGAAAACAAACAGTTTCCTTCATTTGCACTCGCTGATGACTCAGAGCATGTACTGAGAATAGATTCAAGAAATGGGAGGAATGTAACAAAGGGCCTCATTTTTAGATTCTTCTCCAGGGCGCTTATCTGCGATTTTGTCTCTTGATAAAACGCATCTGTTGGTTTAATCTATTTCTTGAGGGGCTCTTTGAGCTGCAGACAATGACAGGCTGTCTTGTGATCGCTGAGGTCCTGATGCCGACTGGCCACAAGGTGGCACTCACCCTCAACAAGCAACTACCAAGTTCACAAGACACTTTTTTTTCCCTCCACACTGCTATGAGCATGCTGATGTATCATGGTGCAATGAAAAGGAGGAAATGAGAGGGGGGACATAAATGTGTTTGGTGCATGCAGGGACTAATGGAGTCTACCTTTGCCAGTACATTAGGAACAAAACAAGAGAGGTGAGAGGGAGAATGCCACCGGTCCGAGACAGCGGCCGTGCCCTAATGGAGAAGGGAAATAGAAGTTGGTGTCAGTGAAATGCCAGGCCTCTGGCTGTGTTGTTGATACATTTGTTTCCTGTTAGTCCACTTATTTATGGTCAAGGGTTTCTTCATTGCCACATAGTGATTCATTACGTGCAAGAATGAGGTCAGAAGAAAGGTTGTGGCAATTAGTTACATTTAAGAGGCATTTTATGCCCTCAACCTGATGTGCTCACGTTCGGGTTTGGCTTTGAAAATGTGACACTTTTTTTTAGGGCTCAAAAATAAGAATAACCTGTAGCAGGTTCAGGGCCAGTCTGAGGTTTTTCGGGACAGTGCTGTGTTCTCAATATCTTCATTAATCTTGTATGTTTTAATGTTTTTTTGTTCTTAAACGAAATGTTTTAAATATGGTGTTCTCACATAACCTCACCACCAGTTATCATCTTGGAAATAAAAACAGGTAATTATAATTTTTAATCAAATTTTTTGTCTTAACATTTCTAATCAAATGAGTCAAGAAAAATGTTAAAAATCACGGCTGATATTAGTCTGTCTATCGTTCTTTCTATCATTTATGTTATCTATCTATCTTGCCAAAACTCATATTTGGCTACTTCCTGCACTAGACGTCCATTGCATTATGGGATACAGTATTCCACTCATTAAAGGGTTAGTTTACCCAAAAATGAAAATTATGTCATTAATGACTCACCCTCATGTCGTTCCAAACCCGTAAGACCTCCGTTCATCTTCGGAACACAGTTTAAGGTATTATAGATTTAGTCCGAGAGCTTTCTGTCCCTCCATTGAAAGTGTTTGTACGGTAGACTGTCCATGTCCAGAAAGGTAATAAAAACATCATCAAAGTAGTCCATGTGACATCAGTGGGTCAGTTAGAATTTGTTGAAGCATCGAAAATACATTTTGGTCCAAAAATAACAAAAACTACGACTTTATTCAGCATTGTCTTCTCTTCCGGAATCCTTTCCATTGAATTGATTCCATTGAATTGATTCCATTGAATCCTTTCATCTGTCGGCGTTGGTAATGCACTTTTACGTCGCCGTGGTTGTTTTTGGTGATTAGGACATCCGTGACATTTTGAAGCATCGAAAATACATTTTGGTCCAAAAATAACAAAAACTACGACTTTATTCAGCATTGTATTCTCTTCCGGGTCTGTTGTCAATCCGCGTTCACGACTCCGCTTCTTCTTCTTTCCTGTTTTACGGCGGTTGGCATCCAGCTTATTGGTGCATTACCGCCCCCTTCTGCTCTGGAGTGTGGTTCACGACTCCACAGTGACGCTGCTGATGTAAGATGCTGCTGACTTGTTATCTAGTGCGCCCGAGCTATATTTTTTAAAATGGTGCGTAAGTGTGCATGTCGCGGATGTCTTAATCGCCAAAAACAACCACGGCGACGCAAAAGTGCATTACCAACGCCGACAGATGAAAGGATTCAATGGAATCAATTGAATGGAAAGGATTCCGGAAGAGAATACAATGCTGAATAAAGTCGTAGTTTTTGTTATTTTTGGACCAAAATGTATTTTCGATGCTTCAAAAAATCTAACTAACCCAATGATGTCACATGGACTACTTTGATGATGTTTTTATTACCTTTCTGGACATGGACAGTCTACCGTACATACATTTTCAATGGAGGGACAGAAAGCTCTCGGACTAAATCTAAAATATCTTAAACTGTGTTCCGAAGATGAACGAAGGTCTTACGGGTTTGGAACGACATGAGGGTAAGTCATTAATGTCATAATTTTCATTTTTGGGTGAACTAACCCTTTAATTACTCACCCTCATGTTTTCCACACCCATAAGACCTTCGTTCATCTTCGGAACACAAATTAAGATATTTTGATGAAATCCAAAAGGTTTTTTTATCCTCCATTGAAAGCAATGAAATTACCACATTCAATGTCCAGAAAAGTAGTAAAAACATCATTAAAATATTCAACGTGACTACAGTGGTTCAACCTTAATGTTATGAAGCGACGAGAATACTTAATGTGCGCAAAAACAAAACAAAAATAATGACTTTATTCAACAAATTTGTCTCTCCCCTGTCATTCTGCTACGCTATTTTTGTTGCAGCTTCCAGGTTCTACATCCGAACGGCGGCTCAGTATTGGCTAGCACCTGTTCACGTGAACAAAACGAGGCATTCGTGTGATGCTGACGCAGGAGCCCGCCAATTCTGAGCCGGCGCTCGGACATAAACACGGAAATGCAGCACTGCACCAACAGCTTAACAGACTGACAGGGAAGAGGAAAAATTGTTATATAAAGTCATTATTTTTGTTTTGTTTTTGCACACAAAAAGTATTCTCGTTGCTTCATAACATTGAGGTTGAACCACTGTAGTCACATTCACATTTCGTTGCATTCAATGGAGGATAAAAAAAAAAGATTTCATCAAAATATCTTAATTTGTGTTCCGAAGATGAACAAAGGTCTTACACTAACAGGTTTGGAATGACATGAGGTTGAATAATTAATTTCATTTTCGTTTTTTCAAGACAGAAATTTCATTTTTGGGTGAATTAACCCTTTAAGCTCTGTTAATTTTGGTAAATGTAGTAGGTTTCTTGAGTATTAGGTGCATACAGACAGCGTGCATGCTATGTATAGTATACATACTATATTGTAGCAATGATAAGAGTTATATGACGTTATGTAGTCTAAATAGCTTGAGTAGTTTGTTCACACCAGTGTTAGGGGTAACGCGTTACAAGTAATGTGAGTTACGTAATCAGATTACTTTTTATCTTGTAAAGTAATGCATTACTTTTAAAATTACAACAACATATCTGAGTTACTTTTTAAGTAACGCAAGTTACTTTGATTTCCGATTTATTGACTGACACCTCTCCTGTCACCATGTTGAGAAAAATCATAAGTAAGTGCAGAGGCATTGTGTGCGCTGTGTGAATATGATAAGCCCCTTTTCCACCGTCGGGTCGAATGGTTCTTAGAATGGTAAGGAACAGTTCCAGTTGTGTTTCCACTTGAGCCTGATATGGCACGGCATGATTACAAACCGTTCTCGGCCTGGAATTCTCGGCACGGTTGTCTAACCATGCTGAATCATGCTGGTAGAATCTGTGAAGTGACGTCGCCACTCTGGATTGGTCATTTGTCTGTTGCCTGGCTATCAGTTTCTCTGTAGCTGGCTAAGCAATCTCTCTTGAGGGACATAAATTAAAAATAAAATTAAAAGAAATATCAGATCATCCTCCGTAACGTGGTCATAACCTTAACCGTACCAGCTGGCACAGAATAAAGTGGTTACGCAATAAGAACTCTTCGGCCCAACAGTGGAAAAGCAGCTATAGTTATTCGAGACTAATTCTAGACTAAATGTGAGCATACAGTTACTCATTTACTTCTCTTGCTTCCTATTCTTATGTATTCCAGAATGGCAGCACAGCTGAAAGGCTTGTTTGTTTGAACTGCGCCCTCTACTGTACAGGTATGAATTCAGCCTGAGGCTTATTCATTTCACTTTTGGTGTGAAAGGGCCTTTACATTTGCCAAAAATGGAACACAAACAGTCCAGCCCAGATGAGAAAAAGTAATATAATACATTACTTTCCATAAAAAGTAACTAAGTAACTCAATTAGTTATTTTTTTAAGGAGTATTGCAATATTGTAGTGCATTACTTTTAAAAGTAACTTTCCCCAACACTGGTTCACATTGAAAATCCCAAACTGAAAAAGTACACTTTAAATAACCGAATGTTGCACTTATTTAACCGAGAGAAATGAAGTGTGGAATGTAGGACACTTAATGAACTCAACGGTCGCAGTTTTAATTATGTAGTGGAAGGGCTACCAGACTCTGATGTTGAATGACAAAATAACCTTATAAAGTTGAGTACATAGTGTATAAGTGCATGCATAGTATGTAATGCATCATTTGGGACGCAACTTAACTGTTCCTAGAGTATGCAGTGTATATACTGTGCACAATATGTGAATTTCCTCTATGCATAGAATACCAGATGACCTACTACATTTGGCTTGACTTGACCTTCTATTTCCAGTGTGATGAATGGACTGCAATTAACATCAATTTTTAACATCTTTTTCTTGACTCATTTATTCATAATGTCAGAAGTTTTGCACAAAACTGGATTAAAAGGGCAAATTATATTTTATTTCCAAGGTGATAACTGGACGCTCCTCACTGCATTAAAACGTGCAATGTAATGAAGTTTTGTTGCAAATGATCTGCTGATTTAAATGATGCCAAGATAACGTTATTTACATAACTGCCAGATTGACTGATAGTCTTGGAAACATCTTTAAGAATGGGTTGAAAGTTACTAACCAATCAGTGATGTTTTGCACCATATGCCATCGTTTTCCAGCAAAAGTGTTTATGAATGTAGCTGTCAGAGCAGTATAATTTCCAGCTGCTATTTCCAAAGAAAAACTAAATCTAGTTAAAAATGTAAATCTAAATAAATACTAATATTATTATAAATGTATCCCCCTGAAAATAAATCCTTACTGTTGACCACTTGCTTTCAAAACTCAAAGACTGGCCTTTTATGCCTTTACAAAAGGTTTTTCTCACCTCTGCCTGCATTACAGATTGATCATTTTAATGCAAATTAAAATGATGATCATGTGTTTTGCAAGTGCCAGCAATTCAGCCATGTGCTTTTTTCCCTGTTCTACATTTTATAGGCCAAAAGTATGTGAACTGATTTATGATTCCCTTATGTGCTGAATGCACATATTCTGCACATGTGGACACGAACGTGCACCTTTTCTTCCGTATACCTGTGCACGGATAGGAATGGACTAGTCATGTAATGACGCATCCATTTGCATAAAACATGCAAATTACATACTGGGCCCAAAGAAATTTGCGACCTTTCGTATTCCCCTGCTCCTGGTAAAAACACACACTCAAGAGCGTAGAAACACGCAAGTGCGTGCGCTCGTGCACAGCCGGGAGCGCGGTTTGTTGTTTCCATGTCTCTCTGCTGTGGCTTGCGGGGCTGATCGATGCTACTTTACTGCTTCCCTCGGATTCAGTCGAGTTCAACGGGAGGGGAAGGTGATTCATCAGCAGGGAAAGAGAAGGTGGAAGAGAGAGGAAGAGATAGAGCGAGGGAATTAGAAATGGAGATGGAGAGCGTGTTGGAGAGAGAAAGAGAGAGAGCCACAAACACATTAAGAATGAAGGGGGAGGCGAGAGCTGCGATACACAGATGCAGCGCAGGGGTGCCAGAGATATGCAGGGGGAAGTGAAGCGTTATATCACAGTGATAAAGAGATGAAGAGGCGCTGAAAACTGAGGTAGTGGCAGGGCAACCCAAGTATGACCTAAACTATTCTCACATGCCATGCATACCAAAAATTGCAGTATGTTTCCCATCTCTCTGCCTTGCTGCATAAATCACGGGCAAAAGTCGAGGGGAGTTGAGAGAACGCCGCACTGTGAAGATCTCCCATGGCACACCTGTTTTAACTTGGTCCTATCCATCAAATAACCACTACCTGCTGCCTGCCAGACGAGACAGCTGTCCTTCAGGTCCTCTCCTTGCCTGCGCGTCTGCCCTGCAACAGGTGTTTACGCAAACATGACCTGTAAGCGAAACCACCAGCCTAGATGGCAGAGTACAATTCAGAATTGCTCACTTTTAGCTCATGAGTGTGAATTAGAATTGAATTGGCCACACCCCACAGGAAGCTGAATTTTAAATAACAGAAGTAAAATTTACTGAATTATAATTCAGTATGTCTATCTGTCTTTCAATCGTTCTTTCTATCATTCATGCTATCTATCTGTCTATCTGTCATTCTATCTGTCTTTCATTCTGTCTATCTATCTATCTATCTATCTATCTATCTATCTATCTATCTATCTATCTATCTATCTATCTGTCTGTCATTCTGTCTGTCTATATATCTATCTATCTCTATCTTTCTGTCTGGCGGTCATTCGGTCTATCTGTCTGTCATTCTGTCTGTCTTTCTCTATCTGTCTTTCTGTCGGTCTGTCATTCTATCTATCTATCTATGTTTGTCTGTGTCTGTCTGTCATTCTGTCTAATCTATCTTTCTATCTGTCTGTCGTTCTATCTGTCTGTCTGTCTGTCATTCTATCTGTCTTTCATTCTGTCTATCTATCGGTCTGTCGTTCTGTCTGTCTATATATCTATCTCTATCTTTCTGTCTGTCTGTCTCTCTGTCTGTCTCTCTGTCTGTCGGTCATTCGGTCTATCTGTCTGTCTATCTATCTATCTTTCTGTCTATCTATCTGTCTGTCTGTCATTCTGTCTAATCTATCTATCTATCTATCTATCTATCTATCTATCTATCTATCTATCTATCTATCTATCTATCTGTCTGTCTGTCATTCTGTCTAATCTATCTTTCTATCTGTCTGTCTATCTATCTGTCTGTCATTCTGTCTAATCTGTCTATCTGTCGCTTGTCTATCTATCTATCTATCTATCTATCTATCTATCTATCTATCTATCTATCTATCTATCTATCTATCTATCTATCTATCTGTCTGTCTGTCTGTCTGTCTGTCATTCTGTCTAATCTATCTGCCGTTCTGTCTGTCTATCTATCTATCTATCTATCTATCTATCTATCTATCTATCTATCTATCTATCTATCTATCTATCTATTTGTCTGTCTGTCATTCTGTCTAATCTGTCTATCTGTCGCTTGTCTATCTATCTATCTATCTATCTATCTGTCTGTCTTTCTGTCATTCTGTCATTCTGTCTATCTGTCAGTCTGTCATTCTGTCTAATCTATCTGCCGTTCTATCTATCTATCTATCTATCTATCTATCTATCTATCTGTCTATCTGTCTGTCTGTCTGTCTGTCTGTCTGTCTGTCATTCTGTCTAATCTGTCTATCTGTCGCTTGTCTGTCTATCTATCTATCTATCTATCTATCTATCTATCTATCTATCTATCTATCTGTCTATCTGTCTGTCTGTCATTCTGTCTAATCTATCTGCTGTTCTGTCTATCTATCTATCTATCTATCTATCTATCTGTCTGTCATTCTGTCTAATCTGTCTATCTGTCGCTTGTCTATCTATCTATCTATCTATCTATCTATCTATCTATCTATCTATCTATCTATCTATCTATCTATCTGTCTGTCTGTCATTCTGTCTAATCTATCTGCTGTTCTGTCTATCTATCTATCTATCTATCTATCTGTCTGTCTGTCTGTCTGTCTGTCATTCTGTCTAATCTATCTGCCGTTCTGTCTGTCTATCTATCTATCTATCTGTCTGTCTTTCTGTCGGTCTGTCATTCTGTCTATCTGTCTGTCTGTCATTCTGTCTAATCTATCTGCCGTTCTGTCTATCTGTCTATCTATCTATCTATCTATCTATCTATCTATCTATCTATCTATCTATCTATCTATCTATCTATCTGTCTTTTTGTCTGTCTGTCATTCTGTCTAATCTGTCTATCTGTCGCTTGTCTATCTATCTATCTATCTATCTATCTATCTGTCTGTCTGTCTGTCATTCTGTCTAATCTATCTGCCGTTCTATCTATCTATCTATCTATCTATCTATCTATCTATCTATCTATCTGTCTGTCTGTCGGTCTGTCATTGTCTATTTGTATGTCTGTCATTCTGTCTAATCTATCTGCCGTTCTGTCTGTCTGTCTATCTATCTATCTGTTTATCATTTTTTCTATCTATCTATCTGTCATTCTGTTGTTCTATCGTTCTGTCTGTCTGATAAACCTTTAAACTTAAACTTTGTCTTGTCAACCTTTTGTAGGTTTTAATATTTTGAATTGCAATCTTGCAGCCTGTTTGTTACCTCAATTCAAATGCAATTCAAATCCATGAGCTGAATTGGAATTTAAAAGACATTTTCAGTTCATTTCTGAATGGTGCACAGCCCTGATAGATGGCTAATATCTTAATATGTCGGCATGTCTTGACATAGCAAAAACAATAGAGTTATCTACACATACTATCTTGGTTGTGATTGTTGGCCCAGAGCTCCTTGCTTTGAATGTGTTCATTGTCTATTGTATTTCAGAGTTTAGAACGGTTTAGTTAAGTCAGACCGCTGATGATGTCACCACATCGCACAGATGTTGCCATAACAACAGTCTTACAGCAGCTCTGCATTGCTGGTTAACCCTGGTTTATTGGCTAAGTAAGGAATAATGCAAAGAGACGAGGTCTAGACATGTTAGACGCGTTGTGCTAATAATCTCTGTTTTAGCTGAAATCCCTTTGATTATCTTTCTCTTTCACTTCCTCTCTCGCATGCCCCCTCCTTTCCTTCCTTCCCAGCTCTCTCTCTCTTTTGATGGATGGATCGCTCTTGTACTTCCAATCTGCTATCTCGCCTGATGCGGTTAGGGTCTGTGACGCTGCTGCAGGCAGGAGAGGGAGGGAGGGGTAGCCGAGCAGGACGAGGACGGGGTGATGTGGAGGACACGACATCTGGAAAACAAGCAAATGAAAAAGAATGCTCGGGCACCACGCTACAGCAGACAGCACGTGCCGCAGAAACAAACAATCTCGGCTCGGTTAGCGTCAGCTACTGCGTTATAAAAAAAACCAGGCTATGTCACTGCGAGCCTTTTGTGTTGAAAAAAATATATTTTGTTTTGATGAGTATAAAACTGATTGCATTGAATTCAAGTGTAGATCACACTCAGGTTGTCAGTGTTCAAGGTGAAGTGCAAGTAAATGACCAGCAGAGGGAGCTGTTTGCCTCAGCCAGGCATTCAAGGGCTGTCCTGTACCTGAATGCTAATGAGCTCCAAGATAATTGAATAATCTGCAGATACAAGTTTATAATTCAAATGAATAGATGCAATAAATGACCCTATCCAGACAAGTGTGCCATTAATGCACACAATGTGGTGATCTGTGAATGTCACGGTTTAAAAAAATTATCAGTCCAGTTGTACTCTACCTGTACACTGAGGTATTGAGCTTGCATTGTTGTAGTTTCTTGAAAAGCTAGAAAACAAACTGAAAATATTGTAAAGGACCTTTAATGGCAGTTTGTCATAAAAATGAAATTCCAGAGGACAAAAATCCTGTAAAACATTAGTTATGAAACTTAGATGTGATTTAGGATATTGACCCCTGGTTTCACAGACAATGCTTAAGCTAGTCCTAGACTAAAATGCATGTTTGAGCTGTTTTAAAAGAAAGCAACTTGCATTGATATATCTATTGTGTCAGTGCCATTGTTTTGTCTCAAGTTGCACACCAGTAATGTTTTTTTCTAGGGCACATTTATAAAAGCTACTTAAATGTCCTAATTGAACTAACTAAGGCCTAATCCATGGCTTAATCTAAGCTCTGTCTATGAAACCAGGCCTAAGACCCTTTTCACATTTGTGACTCTGGACCACAAAACCAGTCATAAGTCACACAGATGTAGCAATAACCAACAATACATTGTATGGGTCAAAATTATCTTTTTCTTTTATGCCAAAAATCAGTAAAGATCATGTTCAATGAAGATATTTTGTAAATTTCCTACCGTAAATATATCAAATTTATTTTTGCGAGTGGATATGCATTGCTAAGGACTTCATTTGGAGAATTTGAAATGCAATTTTCTCAATATTTTGATTTTTTTGCACCCTCAGATTCCAGATTTTTTAATTCAAATATTGCCCTATCCTATCCTATTAAAATCCTATTAAAATAATTGGACATGTCAACATTAAATGGTAGAGTATTAAAAATGGATATTAATTTGCTTAAGATTATATTTAACAGTGTCAGTTATTTATGTTTTTAAAGAATAATTTGTCTGTTTTAGAGGTAATCTAAATGTAGAAATAAGGGAAATAAACATTTAAGCAATTAAATATCCAATATTGGTCAATAATACATATTCAATATAGACTGATTAATTCCACATTTAAATCAATTATCGCACAGCTAACATTGTCATTATCATAAAGCTGCTTTTATTATTATAATCAAAATGGATTGGTTAACCATACATCAATGGCAAGCTTATTTATTCAGCTTTCAGGTGATGTATAAATCTCAATTTCAAAAAGTTGACCCTTATGACTGGTTTTGTGTCCAGGGTCACATTTGTTTAGAACAAAATAATTAAACAATAGTAGCGTAAACTGAGGCAAAATGAGAGATGACAGCAAATGTTATTGTGGTGTTCCCTTTTGCTCCAACAAACTATTCAAGTTACCACAACTTTCCAAAAAAGAAAAGACTAAGAGGGAGGTGACAAATTTACTGTGACTCTCTTTTAACAAAATTGGATTTCTCACACAATATAAAAATAACACTATTAATTCATTCATTAAGCAATCTAGCTACATAGTTGACATATTAAACAAGTGCAAATTAGCAGTGACAATATCAGTCGTCTTCTTAATTTAACATAGATCCCTCTTAAATATTGTACCTTTTCAACTTTAGATTTACAGTAGATTAATCGTGGGGATGTCACTGAAGCCAGTTTGGGGAAAGTGTAGTGATGCTGTAAATTGCTTCTCGGCAGTGGTGACACGTTTTCTAAAATATTATTATTATTATTTCAGTTGTTAAGGTCAGGACAACACAATGTAGAGTGATTAATATATAATATATAATAAAATTGAATAAGTAATGGACATTCATAGATAAAGATGTTTTTTATCCTTATTATTTATCCTTCTAAATTATTATGCGTCATTAAACATTGTGAATTGGGCTAATTGAACAGAACTGTACTTTTGTACATCCTTGTGTCAAATTTTACATTTGTGTCCAATTAAATGTGATGTCTATACCCTGACAAGGTCCACTAAGACCAAATTTAAATTTTTAATTAGCAATAATTAAAAAAACAATCATGGTCTATCTATTTTGGTTTAGCAGTTTTAATAGTTCTGCTTCAATCTTATATAGTTCTGCTATATAATAGTTCTGCTTTAGTCTTATATAGCATGTATTTAATTTCACCCTACACCATCACGTTTTATGTTTCTCATTACTTTTGTTGCAAATCATTCAGTCAGATTCCTAGAAAGTGCAAATGTGAATTTGCCAATTTAAAACTATTTCTGAGATATTTCTGGACAGGTTTGGCCTGTGTATGTTGGCACATTAATAAGTAACTTAATCCGTCAATGCCAATGTTCTCGGACGTTTCTTTGATTTTCCAGGTGAGAAGAACATGTAATGCTATATGTAGGACACTGACCTAAACTGCTTGACCTCTGGCAAGGCTGGTCAAAGGTCAACTCACTTGACATCTCTGGCCATATCTTACTGATGAACACGTTCGGACCGAGTCGGACGAGCATTATGACGCACATCTGTGCTTGTGAGACAAACAATATCAAGTGCGGGCGTAAAATGACACATGGAAGTAATCTGTTCATCTCTGCTCTGGGCAAGAGGCATTTTTAATTTCACTGGAGGATAAAAAGCCAGCGGCAGAGCTCCATCCATTTTATATGGTGCCTTAATTTCACACAGCCCACAGAAAAATTGGCAGTCGATTTGTTTTTTGAAGATCCCTCCATTGATAGTAATTAAATTTGCTCTTGTCTCTCGTTTTTTTCTCTTTTCTCCATATCTCCTCCTCTCTTCCCCATCTGTATGCCTCTACTCCCTCTTCTCATTCTCATTCGTTGTCATCCCTCACTGTCATACGGCCGCTCCGAGCCATCGACCTCTGCTCTCAGCCCCGGTTCAGCAGCGGGTCACCAGAGGGAGGGGGGCTCGTGTTATTGGGGGGTGCCAGCTTCCTTCCCTCGCCACGGATACAGCTGCTGCTGCCATGGCAACTGGATTGCAGAGCGGAGCAGACTGCGCAAGGACCCGCGTGCAGATACTTGCAGAGACTTACTGAGAAAGACGCTCTAATGGTGTGTTACTGGGCCCTGATGTGCTTTAAAGCAGGTTTAACTGCATAAGTGAGAATGACTTGGGACAACCTCGAATTTTGACTTTCATGTTTTATTTGGTGCTCAATACTGTCTATTCAACAGGGGTTTTTTTTAGGGGTTTAGGGAACTTTCCTTCACATTTAAGGAGTAGAAACAGGGTTTGGTTGGTAATTGATGTTGACCAGGATCACGTCTTAGGAGACTTAATTATGTCATGTGGTTCTTGGTTTGAATTTAGGGATGCACGGATATTTACATTTTTGCTTATACTGAATCTGATCATTATTTTTATGTTATGGTGATAACTGGTAAATGACCAAGAGTAAAATATAAATTAAAATGTAATATTAAAATATTTTAAATATTTTAAAATAGTACAATTATTAAAATAACTTTTAATATTATTTAAATAACATTGAAAAAACAAAAATATTAAATAGTAAAATTATAAAAGTAAAGTAAAATAATCAAAACATTAAATATTACAAATATTGAATATATTCAAATTATAAAAATACTAAAATATAAAATATACAATATTTAAAGATATTAAAATATTACGTTTTTAAACATTATTTTCAACATAATATTTTTAAAATAACATTAAAATAATAAAATATGAAAAATGTAAATATTAAAATTATAAGTGACTATCAAAACATTAAATATTAAACATATTGAACATATTCAAATTATAAAAATACTAAAATGTAAAATATACAATATTTAAAAATATTAAAATAATACATTTTTAAAAGTCAAACATTTTCAACGATATTATTTAAATAACATAAAAAATGTGAACAAATTAAATATTAAAATTATAAAAATTGACTATCAAAACATTACATATTGAAAATATTGAATATTAAAATGATAAAAAAGGTAATATTAAAAATGTGAAAATATCAAATATTAAGAATAAAACTAACATTTTCAACTTAATATGATTTAAATTGAATATTAAAATAAAATATTAAATAATAAAATGATAAAAAAAATAGTAACAAAAACATTAAATATTACAAATATTGAATAGTAAATGATAAAAATACTAAAATGTAAAAATATAAAAAATAAAACAATATACTACTAATAAAGTAACTGGACATGACAACATTAAAATGTACAGTATCAAAAATGGATATTAATTTGCGTCAGACTATATTTAACCGTGTCAATCATTTATGTTTTTAAAGAATAAATTTAAGTGTGTTTTAGAGGTAATCTAAATGTAGAAATAAGGGAAATAAACATTTAAACAATTAAACATCCAGTATTGGTCAATAATACATATCCAATATAGACTGATACATTACCTATATGTTGTGAATCCCCATTTAAATCAATTATCGCATGGCTAACATTGTCATTATCATATAGCTACTTTTATAATCAAAATGGATTGGTTAGAAACTGGCTTCCTCTGCTGAGATTTGGCTCCACAGATGTTGTTTTTCTCCTTCTATAATCATAGGGAGTTTTTTGTCACCCTTGTCTTGCACAGTGTGGCTAGTGATCTCTGTAAAGCTTCTCTGGAACAACATGAGATGTGAGAAGTGCTACAGAAATAGAATTTGACTGAATTGATTCAAGCATCATGCTTGTCACATGTTGCCAAACTTTATAATCAAGAGCAGCGCTGCATGTGCGTAACAGACAGCGCTATATGCTATAGCCAGTGCAGTTGCGGCTCATCACGCCTGCAGTCAGCTCGACTTGAAAATGTACAGTACACGCCAGAGGAATGTTTAATAAATCAAAAACTGATTAATGACATGATGTTGGCATCTTGATGCAGATGATAAAGAGTCACCTGCGAATTGTGAGGTCAAATGAAGGAGAGAAAGTGAGTGGGAAGGAGGATGAGAATAGAAGAAATAGCCACAAGCGGAGATCCAGATCTCTCCAGGTGTTTCAGCACTGAACGGACTTGCTTCACTCAGAGCCTCCGGGCCACGAGGTTCAGACCAGGTGGAGCTACTACAAAAGAGACTATTAATTATGACTTCACCCCTCCTTCTTTTCCTCTCTTTCCCTCTTTCGTTCTCTCTTGCCAAACAAATATGATAGATGGGGTTATCAGTGTCTCACAGAAGCATGAACGGCTGTCAGGTGTGCTTTGATGTCCGACAGCTTGAATCTCCTGCCTTGTGCTTTGATGATGTGCTTGAAATCCAGATGAATTGACGTACTGTAGTTCACACTCCATACAACATGGTGGGCCATTAAACACACTCCACATAAGATTTAATACACTTGTCTTTGCTTTGAAAGCGAGCTAGTTGTACTTTACTCTTTTAAAAGCGATTCCCCACAGAGCAATGGCAAAAGCTATAGCCCTTATCACAAAAATAACTTTTATCTATTTCACTTCACTTCATAATGCAATCTAAAAGCGTTTGTTACTTGTGCCACCTGTCTTAACTATTTTTAGTTAGGTTTATTGCTCCCTTGGAGGTCTTGGGATTGTGTGTTGTGCTTTGGACAGCAACTTGTGAGTGGATTTATTTTTTGTGCTGTACCGTTGTCATCCAATAGGTGGCGCTCCTTACATAAAACACACTGGCTGTGGAGCATTGAATGCAGAAGGACGGTTTCCACTTGCTCTTTGGTTCATGGTGGTTGTCAAGGTAAAGTTTGAGTCTGAATATGTATTTTAAGGGTTGTGCGCCATTCTGAATTGAATCTGAATTGAGGTAGCAAACAGGATGCAGAAGTGCAATTTCAATTTTAATATAAGTAGAATTAATTGAAATTCATATAATTGTGATTTTTAACTAGAAAAGCAAAGTTGGAGAAGGCAAACTTTAAACGTTGCTTTGTTAAAGCCTTGTTTGAAAATTTTGCAAAAAAAAAATTAAAATATGAAGGTTTATAGGCCTTACAGGATGCAGAACTGGAATTAGAATTTGATTGTAAGGAAGTAGAATTAAAATGAACAGTAATATAATGTTTACATAACTAATTTATAATTATACATATTGAAAACTACAGTTTCTATAAGTTGAGTGTTTTAAAAATCATTTTAAAATGCCTTTTAAGTTTAAATTTATCGGCCAGGTAGATAGATAGATAGATAGATAGATAGATAAAAACGTAATCTTTTTAGGTCATAATTTAAAAAGTCAACCAGTTCCAGCAAAGCTAACATATACCATTCCATAGCAGCACTGAATCGTGCTAAATGACTATATAACACCTCTTATACAATATAAATTGTGGTGCTAAATTTTTGATGTTGATTTGACAAAGTCGTCCCTGCATCCGGTGAGTTGGACTGAGGCTGTGCTGTTAATGATAGCCCTCCTGTTCAACTCCACGTGTCCCTGGAAGTCAGGTCGGGAATTAATCATTTACATTGTTTTAATCAGGCGAGTGTGAGACTGGCATGCATAAATGAGCACTGGAACCTATTTGCACTTCGTTTGCGGGGGAGAGCGGCCGGTTCTTCCATCTGAAGTGGCAGGGAAATGAGGGGCAGTGCTCTGGAACGCTAAATGACCAGCCACCGTTTGGAGTCGCCCTTCAAAGAGGCAGCGACTCGAGGCGCCTTGAGTTTGCCTCTGTTCCTGATTAGCTCTCCAACCGAATGGATCGTGCAGATGCGGAGGTGTCCGTGACAGAATCAGGACAGGCTTTTTTTTTTAGCTCAGGTGGGTAGACAGTTGGCACGAGGAAGGAGCGACAGGCCAAAAGGTGTGCGTTCAAAAGGCTGGGGAATCATTAGCGAGATACAAATGTTAGTTTGGACAGGGTCACGGATCAAAGGGGGTGAAATGCTCCCATGTACAGGCAGTGAAATGACTGCACTGCTTTGCCACTGAGGTGTTTCTCCGCTGTCCCCGCTGCCAGAGACTTCCAGTAAATGGGAGTTTTTGCATAATGTTACTGCAACTGGCTTTTCCCTTCACTTAAATCGAACAGAGCCCTTACAGAGCTCTCTCTCGACCGCATCATCTGCAGTAGGCCTACTCCAGCCCACTGCATAATTGCATACTTGTACTCCGTCCCCACCTCCACAGAAACACTGTAAAAATTATTGTAATTTTGAAAGGGATAGTTCACTGAAAAATGAAAATTCTGTCATCATTTACCCACCCTTATGTTTCTGTTTCTTTCTTCTGTTGAACACAAAAGAAGGGTTTTTTTGAAGAATGTTGGTGTAACCGGTCCTGCTCGACCAGCTCTGATCTGGACTCGAACTGGTGTCGACAATAAAGACTGCAGTCGCTAGCCTCAGTCTCTTGTGCACCTCTTGAGGCCAGGGGAGTGAGGTTTACACGCAGAGCTCTTACTAGCTGGCCTCTGTTACACTCACCCCCTAAACCTCACTTTCTTCCGGGTCATGGCACCAAATGTAACCTCTCCGAGCGGGTCTTGAACCTGCGTCCCCGGCATGGGAGGCGAGTGCGCTAACAATGATGCTAAAGCCCAAAGAATACTTCACCCGCACACCCCGTCCGTGTGCAGCCCAAATTTCGAGACCGTGTGGACGGTGCGGGTACAACAGTGCATGCACAAGAAGGACAGAAGAGTCCACTAGGTGGCAATAGGCACAGTACTGAGCACAATGTGCAGTCGTCGAAGAAGAGTGTGGAAAGAGCGATTCAAAAACAAGACGAGTAAACTTAGAAGCATAACCTTCTCCATCGTTTTTGATTCCTGTTCTCTTGGTGTATCTTCTGAACTATGTTGCAATGGTGGTTGCACTATTTTTCTTCTCCGATCCTGCCCAGCGAATGTCCCGTTGATGACACGATGTCTGGTAAGAGTATAGAAAAAATTGTACTGCGCATGTCTCGAACTCGGTGATCCGAAGCATCCGTGGTCAAGATGCATGGACACGACTGTGTGCGAGACTCGTCCTGGCGCGGAAAGTGAAGTATACCCGGGCCTTAAAGACCGCAGTCTCTAGCGTCAGTTGCTAGCGCCTCTTGCAGCCAGAGGAGTGACATTGGTAACCAGACAGTTGACGGTAGCCACTGTATATTTTTGTCCTTCTATGGCTTCCGTCAACTGTCTGGTTACCAACATTCTTCAAAATATCTTCTTTTGTGTTCAACAGAAGAAAGAAACGCATACAGGTTTGGAACAACTTGAGGGTGAGCAAATGATGACTTTTAAAAATGAAGAATTTTAATTTTTGGGTGAACTGTCCCTTTAACAGTAAAAGACTGTAAAATCTACAGTAACAACTTAACAGATCTAATAGGACATTTCATGTAATTCTACAGTAAAATACTGTTTAGTTTACAGTTTTTGAAAGGGAAAAACTTTCCTTTTGAAGCAATTTTTGCTAGAAATTGCTAGTAAATTTCACAAATGATTAAAAAAAACTCCAGCAACATATTGAATTAAACATGAAATTTTGAAGTGCTTGTAAAACATTCTCCAATAATCTTTGTTTTATTTGCAGCTTTGAAAAAAAAAGGCTTTATGTGGAATGTCACATGAACAAACAGGAAAACAGGTCTAATTTCATCCGTTTGTTGGACGAAGTGTTAACGGCAGTACAAACTGACAGCGATCTCTATGGAGATTATTCTAAATTTTAGTGAGAAGAAAAATAAAAAACTTTTAGATATAAATCTGCATTTGTGATGGCTATCAGTTATGCTCATCTTTGCTCGCTCCTTTTGAAGGTATCTTGAGTAAAACGGCTCTATAGACCTTATTCAGAGCAGCACCATGACAGGTATGAAAGCGAGGCTGTGAGGGATAGACTTGCTGTTTTTTTTAGTGACTTCCACTGTAAAAAAATGTATAGACCTTATTTACCAGAGAAACAAGCGCGCCGCCATCTTTATGAAATTGTCTTTTAACTTCCGTTTTGCGGTAGCTCTGTACATTTCTATGGCATCGCTGTCAAAGAATAATTAGATGGTTAAGTGGATTTACTTGTTGTAGAGTTAATGAAAGTTATCACGAGCATTGTTATGTTTAAAGCAGATGTCTTAACAAATGTCAGTAGATCGGGAAGATTTTAAAACGAGCAGTTCATTCATAAACGTAATATCGCTGTGGAAATACAAACCGGAAGTCAAAAGACAACGAGCACAACGCTGAAAAGGGGCGGGGCTACATAAGGTCCCTGATTACTTATAATTTTCCACAGCTCATGTTGTCTGGAGTTTTTTATCTACTGAAATGATATTTCAGTAGATAAAGCTTGTAGCTTCTTGGAATGATATTTTTTGCAGTGTTTCGTAAGAAGATCAATCCAAAAACATTAAAAAAACATTATAACTCACTGAAGAGGTGTATGTCTGTCCCTTACAGCCTCGCTTTCATTCCCATTAAAAATAAAAGATGCCGCTGATGTGAATAAGGTCTATATTTAACGTAGCACATACAAAAGACCTGAACCGCTGGGCGATATATCGCATGTGATTGTCACGCGCATTTCGTCAGTAAAGCCGGTTCCCTGATTACCATCGCCATCACCTGCTTTCAAATGGAGCGGCATTTAATAGACAGAGCCGTAGTTCACTGACAAGCTACGCAATATCGCGTTCATTATCGAAGGCGATTCATCTGCGATAATGAACGCTTGTCAGTGATCTACGGCTCTGTCTATTAAATGCCGCTCCATTTGAAAGCAGGTGATGGTAATTTCGCGGTAATTAGGGAACCGGCTTTACTGACGAAATGCGCGTGACAATGGCATGCGATAGGCCTATGGTTGTTAAGTCTGACGTCACGCGGCAGCGCTTCCGGGTCCTAACGCTCTTCTCATACCACGATAAAACAACAAATGGTGCTAATATACATACACGATGTGGTGTAATACTACAAAAAAATTATAATCATAACCTTTATCTCCATACCAAAATTCCAGATGGCCAGACAATGATTCATCTTTTATAAATCATTAAAATATTAATATCTGTGACGCTGTGAGCACAGAGACTGTTGTGTAGACTGTAAGTATTTAAAATGTTTAACTTTTTAAAATGATTGATGTTTAATATGAATAAATAGTGCTCATAAACGGCCGTCGATGGCATTCTCAAGTGAAACGAGTCGAGGCTTGGACCCGGAAACGGCGTTCCTTACGTCACGACTTAACAAGCGGATATCGCTCAGCCCTAACCGGAAGCAATGTGACCTGTTTTACAGAATACGGAAGTTTGTTGCTCATAAAATACAGCTTTTAGTACTTCAGTAGGTTGGTATATTAACATTATCAGATAATGAAATGTACGTTTTTACTGTAAATTTAGGTAAACTGTAAAACCTACAATTTGGGTATACATTTTTACATGAAAGATCTTGCAACCACAGCTGCCATTTTTTTACAGTAATATTTACAGATTGTTTTTTTATATAGTGAATAACATACAGCATGCAATAACCTCACATACAAGTCCACCTTTCACCTTAGATGAAGGATCACGGTTTGTTAGATCAGCAAAACAAATAAGTCAATAGTCGAGGCTAGGGAGTCGTCCCAGGAGTGGCATCCATCTTGGCGGTGACTGGCAGCTCTGTCAATGAGCAGGAAGGCAGTAATGTGTTGGCATTTGGAGGGCAGCAGGAGGAGGAGGAGGTGCTGGTAGAGCTGATAAGAAGGAGAGAAGAGGGGGGAGGCCCATTCTAATCAACACTTTGCTCTATTAATAACGCATGAGATAGAGGAACAGCAGAACTCCCACTGATGAGCTTGGCACGCGCTTGCTTTATAGAGTGGCTTGTAGTGTTGATGTGGTTATCTGTTGTTTATTTCCTCTTTGATTAGAAAAAGAGTTGGCCAAGTCTTCTTACAATTCACCTTCTCATGAGTAGAAGCTAATAATTACATTATAGTTTGGAACTGTGACAACAACAACAACAACAGTGTGTTTATCTATGCAGAACTCACCATTAGGTTGTTCTGGTTGGTTTTAGCGTGTTGCTGTGTGGTTGCTGTGATGTTAGTGGTGCTATACCTAACCCTCAGGTTTGCCCTGCCACAAAATAATGATTAATATAATTACAAATAAAATACACTACTGTTCAAAAGTTTGGGGTCTGCAAGATTTTTTTTTTAAAGAAATTAATACTTTCATTCAGTGACAGAAATATTTGTAACATTATAAATGTCTTTACTATTTCAAATAATTGCTCTGTTTCAACTAAATGCTTACTGTTCATCATAGTCCTGAAAATGTATGTTTTTTTTTTTTGTTTTTGTTTTTTTGCTGAAGATTCAAATAACATTTTAAAATATATTATGTTAGAAGTTATTTTAAATTGTAATAATATTTCACAATTTTACTGAGAGTTCTTATGAAACATTAACCAATCTTATCAACCCCGCTAGGGAACAATGGAAATGCAAAACATTACTGAACTGGTTTGTAGTTTTCAACACATTTTTACTGATGCTTCCAAAACTATCACTATCAAGTCATTTTTGATATTTTGACAATCTTGTCTATGTTAGCCAGCTAGATAACATTATCGTGGTGAAAGATTAGCAGAATGCGCAACAACAATGTAGAATACATCAGTTTAGAACATTTAAAGGATTAGTTCACTTCTGAATGAAAATTTCCTGATAATTTACTCACCCCCATGTCATCCAAGATGTTCATGTCTTTCTTTCTTCAGTCAAAAAGAAATTAAGGTTTTTTAGGAAAACATTCCAGGATTTTTCTCCATAGTGGACTTCACTGGGGTTCACCAGGTTGAGGGTCCAAATTGCAGTTTCAGTGCAGCTTCAAAGGGTTCAACACGATCCCAGGAATAAGGGTCTTATCTAGTGAAACCATCTGCCATTTTCTAAAAAAAAAAAAAAAAATTATACTTGTGATAGAGAGGATTTTTTCGTCGACTGAGAAACCAAACACTGTTAGTGAGTTTTTGAAATGAGCGCATGCGTAAGAACAACCCCCCTCCTTCACAGCTCATTTCAAAGGAACGCCTCCCAAAACTTGTGCACGAGTATTGGAACACGAGTGTTTACCACCGGCATTCGCTCACTGCAGGTAACTCATAATCTGCAGTTGTTACTCCTGTCTCCTGACAAAAATATTGCATGCGGCGCCTGTGGAGTGTGGAAAGTTACTGGAGCGCGCAGCCGCCCACGTCTCTCACAAGGAACGTCACGGCAGTGATTGACAAGCCAGAGGGCCAATCGTTTACACGATGATCGCGTAAACGATTGGCTGATGTTTTTAAGGCCCTACCTTGTGCACAGATGATGTATATTAATATTATTCCTTTCAGTGCACCTAATAAATAGTCTTTTATCAGTTAGTAAAGACAGTTTCAAGTAATATTGCAAAAATGTATAAAACAAAACATCCCCTTTAGCACCTTTAACCACTCGTCTTGCACTGCTCTGCGATCCGCCATGCATTACATAATCAGGCGATAAAGGTCACGTGTGATGTAGGTGAAAGTACAGATCCAGTGTCTAAAGCAAATGTGCAAAGACTAAGTCAGATGCCCTTTACTAAAAAAAGGTAAAACAACGATATCGGGCAATTTTGAAGTTGGAGGAGAAAATTAGATTTTTTGCCCTACAGTGATACTTTCTCCTACGTCACGCGTGACCTGTCCAACATGATTATGTAATGCGTGGCGCATTGCAGAGCTAGTGCAAGACGAGCATTTGTGGTTAAAAAGTATATACGTTTTTTTTTTTTTTTTTTAGAAAATGACCGATTGTTTCACTAGATAAGACTATTTTTGCTTACTTTCACTAGATTATTCCTCGTCTGGGATCGTGTCCTTTGAAGCTGCATTGTGACTGCAGTTTGGACCTTCCACCTGGTGAACCCCAGTGAAGTCCAGTATATGGAGAAAAATCCTGGAATGTTTTCCTCAAAAAACTTAATTTCTTTTCAACTGAAGAAAGAAATACATGAACATCTTGGATGACATGGGGGTGAGTAAATTATCAGGAAATTTTAATTCTGAAGTGAACTTAAGTTTGCAAGGCACTTTTGTTCCACACCTTTTTTTGGGTGGTGTAGCCTAGTGGTTGAAGAACTGGTAACTGAAAGGATGTAGGTTCCAACCCAGCAGGAGGCGACCCATGATCTTTCCCCATTGTGCACTTGAGCAGGACACTTAACCTCATGTTTCTCCAGGGGGATTGTCCCTGTAAGTAGTATACTGAGAGTTGCTTAGGATAAAAGCATTAACTGAATGATAAATTAGCGTCTAACTCAAGAGATTTTTTTCTCTCATTAACCGTATTCCACAGTCCCGTTCCATAATCCTTTCCCGCAATCCTATTTCATAGTCCTGTTCATGAGTCTCTGTCCTGTTCTGCAGTCCTGGTATATTGTCCTGCATCATGTTCCTGGCAATCTTTGAGTCCCCAGAGTGATGGTGTGAACCGGTGAGTAATCTCCCTGCTAGTATGCCTGAGTATCCATTGATTTTGTCTCAACTTCCAGCTCCCCCAATTACCTCCATTCAAGCCTGTTAGTGGCCATGACGTCAGGGGAGTGATAGTGGATCCTGGTCTTTGCTCTCTGATCTGTTTGTTTGCACAACTAATTATTCCTGCTGCTTCCTTTCATTAGGAGAAGCTGAGCTATTGGGTTGTCTGGAACACTAAGTGCTTGTTTTGTTTGGTGTGCAGAGACTGGATAGAGAGAGAGCTAGAGGGTTCAGACTGTTCCATACTGCAGGGCTTGGTAATGGGAATATCTAAACCTATACCTATAAAATAGAGAATTTGCAACTCAAAATGGCCGCAAATGCAACTTGAAATTTACCTTGTATCTCAGTTTCATGGGAATCAGTGCTTGTGCCATCATAGCTACTGTAAGTCATGGCTATTATTTTATTGTTGCCACTTTTATTGACTTGATAGTTGAAAAAGGACGGAAAATAGGGAGGATAGGACTGGGTTGTGTCCAACTTGTTAACGTCAATGTGAATTGCTGTTTGCAACCCATTTTATTTCCATAATATGGAATCTCGTTTCTGCCTCAGAGGATAAATGGTCCTACTTTATATTGAGTGGCCTTAACTACTATGTACTTACATCAATAATATGTACTTACTGTGTTCATATTGTATTGCAAAACACTTGTGCTGCTATTGAGGAGGGATACGGGTAAGGTTAGGGACATGTTTGGTGGTATGTGTAGGTTTAAGGGTGGGTTAAGGTGTAAGGGATTGGATCATCAGTGTAATTATAAATGTAATTACAGAAAAATTACAGATGTAATTACATGCAAATATTTTTTAACATATAAGTACAGTGTAAAACCATGCATGTACACAATAAGTGCATTGCATCAAAAGATAAATGTAACTACATAGTAAGGCCACCTAATATAAAGTGCGACCAGATAAATAAATAAAGGTAATTGCAACTTTTCTCACATCACATTATATCTGGCAATGCCACTTTGTCTTGTTTTGTTTCTCATAATAGTGACTTATCTAACAGTGCTACTTAAAATCTTGCAATGTGACTTTTTAACTCACAATGCAAATTTATATCTCACAAAATATATTTCATAGTGTGACTTTATATTTCAAAATGTGACTTTAGTTCTTATTTTAATCTCACAATGGCCTTCCTGAGCTAGCAACCCCAAGGTCATGGGTTTGAATCCCAGTGAAAACTGATAGAAATAATGTAATTCGCATAGTATATAAATGCATGCATAAATGTTAATAATTACCTTCTTTATTTTTTACTGTAGTAATGTGATGTATTTCTTAGCAAAACAGGATATTGAATGAGAGTAAATAGGGCAAGAATCGATGAAAAGTGGGCATCCTTGCCATAATGAATCCCAAATGTGAGCTTGCTAAAATAATGCCTGCTTAACTATTTGGATATTGGTTAACATTATCGTTTCTGAGCTCGTTGACGAGCAAGTTACATTTTAATAAAATATTTTCTTGGAATAACACGCACCAATGAATTGTGCACAATAAAACAAGAGATGTGCATTAAGCAGGGTCAATTCTGATTTCATGTTGACTTTAAAGTGGACATAAAGGCCTTCGTGCATAGGGTTAACATTTCTTCTATTTAATGAGACCACTCCGAACAAATCCTGACACCCTGCTAATGAGGACAGGAAGTCAAGAAGACTTACTCTCATTTCCTCTGAGCCTCAGCCCACTCTTATTTAGTCTGGCTTTCGCCGCTCTCCGAGTGCCTGCTTGCATCTTGTGTTTGTGTGTTAGGTTTTTTCCCCCCTGTTAAACTTCATTGTAGTGAATTATGTCTGGGAGGGTTGTGCGAGCAAGCAAGACCCTGCATCTGCAGTCCCCCTCCCCCCTTTCCCAGCAACCCCAGCGTACTCAGCAGTGAGAGGAGAGTGCCAAAGAGAGCACAGCCGTGGCTCCTTAATGACTCCCATCCCTCTCTGTGCCACGTTATTAATTAGCTCAATGATCCTTGCCGATGGGACCTGGGCGGCGGATTAGAGCCCCCCGGCACACGCTCGCGGCTGCCACTGTCGGAAAGGTGAAGAGGGACAGGACCGTGCACTGCGTGTCTCTGGAGAACCTGGGCACTGCAGCCAGTATCACTCTCAGAGCCCATGGGAACCAGGTGTGTGTAACGGAGAGATAGTGAGAAAGCAGAATGCAGTATGTGTGCATGTATCTATGAGAGATAATATGTGAGCATACAAGCGTGTGTATACAGTGCTTACTTTCACCATTCTGTCTTTCCTGTGCACATGTGACAAAGGAAAGGCTTATGGCCCACCTGAGTGTGATTGAAATCTCTCCTCTACGTGTGACTGCAGGAGACGGTGTCTCCTTGCCCTCCCATCGAATCAATCTGTTTATCTAAGGCCCGGCGCTCATGGCACATACATTTGCGCTGGTCAAAATGAAAAGAAAGTGTGAAAGAGAGTGGGACTGGCCTCTCCAGATGCCTGGCAGTGGCATGGAACAAATTAACATAAATGTCATTGTCAGAATGGAATGAAGACAAAATCTGGGCCTGCGAGCAATCTGTGCTGCCAGCTGATGACAAGGAGACTCGTTTTAGCACACAAAGAAGACAGCCTGGTTGGAGAATGAAGGTGTTTTTTTAAATTATATTTAAAATCTGTTTGCATTCTTTAAAGATGATGTAATTAACTTTAATTATTTTGTCTCCCAAAGAGTAGTCGTTGACTATTATGGGTTTTTCGGGGACTGATATCATGCTAATATATACAAATAATTTCTCTGTTATTATATTTATGTATATATAATATAAATTGGCTTTTAACTGTCAATTAATTTCCTGAATTTGGATTGAGGTAGCAAATATTCTCCTTCGCTACGTTTACATCTGCATTGCAATTCTGCATCGGATTTGAATGTAAGGAAGTAGAATTGAAATGAATTGAAATTCATCAGAAATTCATCAGATATGTCTGTGATTGGCTACAATGATCAACGCTACAAAAACATGTTATAAATAGACATCAATCATCGAGCGCTTACACAGATACACATCGCGGACCGTCCGCTGACAGACGCCTGCTTTCAAACACTCCCGCTTTCAAAGCGCTTTCAAATTCAAACGCTCCCGTGTGTTGATTATTGTAGCCAATCACAGACATATCTGATGAGCGTGTGAACACAATGGCCAATCAGAGGCATTTACGAATCTGCTCAACAGTGCTCAAAGCATCACAAATAAAATTTCAGTACCAACTTGGTATCGTAGTTGGTACTTTTGAGAACACTAGAAGAAAACTTCCCATAATGCATTACCTGTGTTGAATTTCTTTGAATTTCAATTCACTAAAAATCCGTCTTATTCCGATTGAAATTGGTGTTTGGGCTGGAAAGTAGGCTGTTTGGCCAAAAGGAAAGGGACAGTCGGGTGTTTGGAAAGTTAATTTTTTTTGCAATCCCATCTAGTGCCGCTAGTGACGCCAGTTGAGTCTAGCCAGGCGAGCTCAAAATGAGAGAACCACTTCCCCGGGGTTGGATCAGAGTACATTTGTAGATTTAGAAGCAGAGCTTCATCTTTATTGGTCCAGCATCACAGCGTCAACACATGTGGTGGGCCATTTGGGTCTTGTCTGAGTAAATTGGCATTCAAGTCGCATCCTGCTTGCAGTCTGATCCTGGCGGCTGCGATAATGCTAATGGCAGCGTGTTGGCGTGGCGTTGAGACACTCGCTCTCTCGCATCATACGTCTCTATATGGCTCTCGGCATCACCAAGGTGACAGCTGCGCGCTGCCTGTGTGATTATTGACTGGGTGAACTCGGCACGACCCCGCTGGTGTGCGAGTAAAGGGCAGGGAGTTAGTGTATGCCGCACTGTCTGTCAGAGATGTCAATACTGTGATGAATGGAGGGGCTGGTTATTAAAGCAGAATTAGAGCGGGGGGCACGGGGAGGGGGGCGGGTTTGGAGGAGGGCGATAAATGATGGTGCAAATGGCTCTGCAGTCGAGGGCTGTAGTGCCGGATGGCACAGCATCAGTGTCATCCGTCTTTATTATCCTCCAGGGAGAGGAAAGAGAGAGAGCGATAGAACGAGGGAAGGTTGGGGAGCGGTCAGGGATACAAGAGCCCATCAAAGAGCCTTGCCTTGCACTGATTCCCCCTGCTGGTCACTTTCTCTCTTCCTCTCACCTTAAAGTCGTCCCCTTCTCCTTCTCTGACTTCTCTGCGCTCTTTCGTTCTCCTTCTTTCCCCTCCATTTTCTCCAGCACAGAGGGAGGGGAAGACCCCCTACTGCTATTAATCATGGTGAAGTCTCAAAGCCCAGCGGCTGTGCATACTCATGCAGGCAGACGCACCAACATCCGCACACACGGGCGATGTGTGGAACGGGCCAGCCGGTGGGTTCACTGCACAGTCACAGTGTGCGAGGAGAGAGGGCGATTGGAGGAGCTGGTGCTTGGCCGGCCCCTTCCTGACATGCCGCCATGACTGCAGATGAGGATGCTGCTCGCTATTCGTATTCTCTCCTCACGCACCGCCGAACCCACAGAGAGGCTGTTGCTTTTTTCTAATTAGTGCTTTATTTATTGATACCCCAGTTAACATCCCTCCTAATTTTGGGAAGACTCCGTCTCTATTACTGGAGGATTCATCTGCTTCAGTTTCTTTACTTTGCTCCAGAGAACAGCTTACCTTCCTTTCTTTACCAACCAGGTCTAATTCTAAGAATATTTGCATATTTATACAAACTGCCTCACCAGTACTCAAGTTTAGTTCAGGGATTCATACTGGAATAAAATGGTCGACAACCGCGACAAAAAAATAAATGTGTGACAATCATTCAAAATCTAGTCATCGTTATACGTGGAATAAGACTAAGGCTGCAATCGAAATCGCGTACTTCCCTACTGTATAGTAGGCGAAAAAAACAGTATGTGACAAAAGAAGTCTGAATTCACAGTACTCATAAAAGAGTAGGCAAAAAGTACCTGGATGACCTACTACTTTAGGCGAGATTCTGAAGTGTGCGTTTGATGGACACTTTACAGTCCCATGAGGCCACGGGAGAGAATTTGTGAATGGCAGTGAAGCGACATATCTGACACTGTAGGTCACATGATAATGACAACATGGCGAATGTAGTACGTCCGAATTACATTCATACTAAACACACACTATATAGAATGTACTTTTTTAGCAGTCATTAAGTAGTTGATTATTCAAAATAAGTACCTACTCAAGAGTATGCGATTTCGGACTCAGACTAACTGCCTTGTCTTGAAGAATGCTCACACTAAGTTGTACTTTCAGGGCTCTATACCGCAAAAAAATGTTCAAAAACTGCGTCAAAAACATTCTAAAGATCTAAATAACCACATTTTAGGAATCACGAGATTGCCAGTGACAACTAGATTTTTAATGATTGTCGCAAATATAGTTTTTTAAAAACAAGCCATGATTCCGATTTGCAAACAAATGACTCTTTTGAACCAGATCGCTTAAATGAGTCAGTCAAACACTGCATCCAAAATACTTAATACCCTACTATAGTGTATGCATAAAACAGCACGCTTTAAAGGTGCCCTAGAATTAAATATTGAATTTATATTGGCATAGTTGAATAACAAGAGTTCAGTACATGGAAAAGACATACACTGAGTTTCAAACTCCATTGTTTCCTCCTTCTTATATAAATCTCATTTGTTTAAAAGACCTCCGAAGAACAGGCGAATCTCAACATAACACCGACTGTTACATAACAGTCAGGGTGTACGCCCCCAATATTTGCATATGCCAGCCCATGATCGAGGCATTACACAAGGGCAGAACGTCTGGATGTGCACAGCTGAATCATCAGACTAGGTAAGCAAGCAAGAACAATAGCGAAAAATGGCAGATGGAGCAATAATAACTGACATGATCCATGATAACATGATATTTTTAGTGATATTTGTGAATTGTCTTTCTAAATGTTTTGTTAGCATGTTGCTAATGTACTGTTAAATGTGGTTAAAGTTACCATTGTTTCTTACTGTATTCACGGAGACAAGAGAGCTGTCGCTGTTTTCATTTTTAAACACTTGCAGTCTGTATAATTCATAAACACAACTTCATTCTTTATAAATCTCTCCAACAGTGTGTAATGTTAGCTTTAGCCACGCAGCATAGCCTCAAACTCATTCAGAATCAAATGTAATACATCCAAATAAATACTATACTCACATGATCCGATCCATGCACACAGCATGCATGACGAACATCTTGTAAAGACCCATTTTGAGGGTTATATTAGCTGTGTGAACTTTGTGTTTGCTGTTTAAGGCAAGTGCGAGCTCTGGGGCAGGGGAGCACGAGATTTAAAGGGGCCGCAACCTATATATCGGTGCATAGTTAATGATGCCCCAAAATAGGCAGTTAAAAAAATGAATTTAAAAAAATCTATGGGGTATTTTGAGCTGAAACTTCACAGACACATTCAGGGGACACCTTAGACTTATATTACATCTTTTAAAAAGAAGTTCTAGGGCACCTTTAAGAGTAGTTTGTCCGAATACATAGTATTTAAAATACAGTAGGCGAAAAGTCCCCAGATGACCTACTACTTCCGCCGAGATTTTGAAGTGCACATTCATGGACACTTTACAATTCCATGAAGCCACGGGACGGGATTTATGAATGGCAGTGAAGTTACGCAACTGACGCTGTAGGTCACATGACAGTAACATGGCGAATGAAGTACACCTGAATTTCATTCATACTGCCCATATTCATACTAACTACAATGGTCGCAAAGTAAATTCAAATGTGGTGCCTACTCAGACAGAATGTGATTTCAGATGCAGTGAAAATAATTTGCAAGCCTTTGTGATTTGAATCAGACTCTTGCAGCAAGTGAATCGTGCTGAGTTCACAACAGACTCCCTCACTGAACTATGTCTGATTCAGAATGAACCAAGAACTGTTATTGTGATGTATTTGTGTGTGTGATATACAGGACAGACTGATTTCTCATATAACATGTAATTAAAGAAAAATTTTTACAACAGTGTGGTATTTAATTTGTTTTTTTAAATATTCAAATTAAATTTTAATATATATTAAATATACATGTGTATATATATATATATATATATATATATATATATATATATATATATATATATATACACACACACACACACACACAAAAACTTTATATTTGAAGAAACTTTTGTTTGGGAGAAAGACATTTTGTTTAGTCTGTAGCCCTGACTATCCAGTTGTCTTTTCACGTTTCAGCTGCGGAGTGCTTGTTGCTTTACCTTGCCCTGTTTTGGCAAGTGATCCCGCGCCATCTGCTTTCTGTCGTTCCGCCACTTAAATGAAAGTCTGGATCATTGTTGCAGTAGACAAAACATTTACTCGAGGTCTTCAGGAAGAGAGCCAGAACACTTAGAAGGATAACTGTGTTTGAGATTAATATGATCCAAGTTGTTGTCTCATGGTCACTCCCATAATGTAAGAGAGACTCTTAACCTCGAAATCTCTTACTCAACCCTCTTAACATCTGAAAGACAAACACAACTAATTTTAGGAAAAGCTCCAAAAACGGTCCTTAATTACCAGCCACTCCCTTTGACCAGCATGTTATTCACTCTCATTTATGCGTGTCATCTCAGTGTGCGGCCACTGTAAGGCTGACGCTCATAAAGTGGGAACTTAACCCCAGTGTTCAGTCATTCGCAGCTCATGTCCTTTTTTTCCACACCCTTTTTATCTTCCGCAAAGATAAAACTTGGCCTGCAGCTAATATTCTTGAAATAAACCCCTTCAACCTTATTTTTACTCCAGCCGTTTTATTTTTGACAGTCAATTCAAATGAGAATGTTGCTGTTCTGCATTAAAGGAATATTATGAATTCAGTGCATATTTGTGGCATAATGTTGATTTACTTCTTTTCTACAAATGATGCACTTACAATAGAAGTGAATGGGGCCCATTTTTGTAGCATTTAAATTAGAACTGTGAAGCTTATAATTAATACATTAATTATTCTGTTAAAACATGCATTATATGAGCAGTAGAGGTGTTTAAATCATAATTTACACTCATTTTAGAATGACTATTAAGAGTTTGGTCACACTTTAGTTTAGTGTCCAATTCTCACTATTAACTATGACTTTTGCCTTAATAAACTCCTAATTACTGCTTATTGATATTTAGTAAGGTAGTTGTTAATTTTAGGTATTGGGTAGGATTATGGGATGTAGAATAAGGTCATGCAGAATAAGTCATTAATATGAGTTCTAAGTACTAATAAACAGCCAGTATACTAGAAATATGCATGCTAATAAGCAACTAGTTAATAGTAGAATTGGACCCTAAACTAAAGTGTTACCAAGAGTTTTAGCCAATATGTTGTCATGGAAAGATGTTTCAAAAAAATTTGATATGAAACAGAGTATTTAGTGTTTTCAGATTGACCCCATTGACTTCCTTTGTAAGTACCTCACTGTAACCAAGGGTTTTGCTTTTTTAAAAGAAAACAAGGGACAAATGGGAAAATAAATTGTGGTAATCAACAATATGCCACAAATTCTGTTGAATGAACTTAAAGGGTTAGTTAACCCAAAAATGAAAATTATGTCATTAATTACTCACTCTCATGTCGTTCCGCACACGTAAGACCTTCGTTCATCTTCAGAACACAAATAAAGATATTTTGGATGAAATCTGATGGCTCAGTGAGGCCTCCATTGGCAGCATGGAAATTAACACTTTCAGATGCCCAGAAAGCTACTAAAGACATATTTAAAACAGTTCATGTGACTACAGTGGTTCAACCTTAAAGGTCCCGTTTTTCATGTTTTTTTGAAGCTTTGATTGTGTTTATAGTGTGCAATATAACATGTTCATGTTTCGCGTGTAAAAACACAGTATTTTTCACATAATTTACTTATCTGTATACCGCTGTTTCCACTGTCATAAAAACGGGCTGATGACTTCCTTGTTCTATGAAGTCCCTCCTTCAGAAATACGTAACGAGTTCTGATTGTGCCAGCGGTTCCTGTGTTGTGATTCGACAGCAGCTTAGCGCTCCTTGCCCGGAAAAGTCACGCCTCTTACCATAACGTGGAGATGCACGCGCTCAGTGTTATTGTAAACATGTCTGTAATTTTACCCTATCAATTTGAGCCGGAATCAGACCCGGTGATTGGACTGCGCGATGAAAATAACAGCGTTTCGACGACATGGCGACAAACACACTCTACAAACGCAACTCTTGTGTATTCCTGTGGGCGGAGGTTAGTCAAAAAACTGTTTTAGTGACGTCATTAAAGAAGGAAGTAGAGGATGTAGTCCAAACTGGCCGTTCGATGTAGGCGACTTCTGTTAAATAAAATATCTCGCTTGGCATTGAACTTTGAGCTTTAAAATTTTACAGATTTTATTTATACTCTAACAACAACATTACACACTAACTAAAGTTTGAAACATGGGATCACGAAGAACGGGACCTTTAATGTTATGAAGCGACGAGAATACTTTTTTTGCGGCAAAAAACAAAAACAAAACAATAACTTTATTCAACAATATCTAGTGATGGGCGATTTCAAAACACTGCTTCATGAAGCATTGAAACTTTACGAATCTTTTGTTTTAAATCAGTTTGGAGCGTGTATCAAACTGCCAAAGGCATGTGATTTCAGTAAACGAGGATTCGTTATGTCATAAGTGTTTCAAAATTTCAATGATTCACCACTGGGGGGCGTGACTTTGGCAGTACACGCTCCAAACTACTGATTCGAAACAAAAGATTCATAAACCTTTGAAGCTTCATGAAGCAGTGTTTTGAAATCGCCCATCACTAGATATTGTTGAATAAAGTCGTTATTTTGTTTTTTTGGCGCACAAAAAGTATTCTAGTCACTTCATAACATTAAGGTTGAACCACTGTAGTCACATAAACTGTTTTAAATATGTCTTTAGTAGCTTTCTGGGCATCTGAAAGTGTTAATCATCTTGCTGGCAATGGAGGCCTCACTGAGCCATAGGATTTAATCAAAAATATCTTAATTTGTGTTCCGAAGATGAATGAAGGTCTAACGGGTGTAGAACGACATGAGGGTGGGTAATTAATGACAGAATTTTCATTTTTGGGTGAACTAACCCTTTAACTTGTACCGAACCTGGAATATTCCTTTAAAGAGACGCTAATCCAAATGGGTCAAATAAGCCCTGGCGTGTGAACGGAAGAAAGCAATAAGTTAATTAATTATTACATTAGCAGCTGCTTCACTCAGGTGATCAGTCAGTGCTGCAGTGCACCCATCCCGCTATTCCGGCCGCTATCTCTTCCCAACACCTGCAGTTCTCGCTTCCTCTCCTGCAAAGCTCCTCTCCGGGCCCTTCGGGCTTCTCCTCTCTGCCCAGATGGAGCGAGACCCGTGTGTCACATCAATCCGAGTGTACTATTTATATTTATGTACGAAAGAGAGAAGGGGAGAAACCATGGCACTGTGGGGTTTATTGACTAAGCATTAAGTGGGCATTATCAGACGATAGGGATGTTATTTATGAGGCAGAGGGAGAGACACTGTGGCTGAGTTATGTGAGAACCAGCCTGAGGATGAAAGCTGCTCACACAGAGAGGGCTGATAGCAGCCTGCCTCTGTCCCCTCGCCTTGGTGCAGGAAACTGGGTGTGACGTACCCGGCTGAAAAGAGCTGCAAATTTATGGACAGTCGGTCTGTGCCAGTCTATAGGTCAGCCATGGCCTGTTTATCTGGGTCTCGCTGTCGTCGCTATGGTCAGGGATCAATGGCGCTATGCAGAGCAGATGCAAAAGTTCAATGACAAATATGACACCATGTGCTAGAAGAATGCAGATGTGCATATAGTGCAGGACTTGTGGGAGAGAGAATTGACATATGGTTGTGATTTATTTGTATAAATTCATGTTTTAAATATTACATGCTAATATTTTGGAAAGATGAGATAAAAGGGGTCACAGACCTAGTTGTTTTCAACCATATTGTATTTATACCTGTGTGGAAAAGCACTATTTATTTGCTTTATGTTTTCCTTCAGTTAATTTACTCGTATCGCTACTTGCTCATTAATAATAAGGGCTGTGGATCAATGTGAAATATGAGCTGTAAATCCCAATGCCAGCTCTGCAGAAGCCAAATTGACCCCATTTACTTTCTTCATACGCTTTTCTGGTGTTGTTGAGCTCGATTTTGAAGTACATGTTGTTGAAAGAAAAATTATTATTATTTTTTTTTTTTGTAATCTGGTGTCACCAAGACTTATTTTTCACCCCCTACCCACTAGTCACCTGTCATAAAATAAATCCTGAATTACATTGATTAACCATCTACTAAAATGCAAGTTGTGAATACAATTTCTTGTTGAGGTAGAGATGTGAAAATGTGAAAAACTTTTGGACCAGTGGGTACATATAAAGATTTCATGCTTTTTATAGGTTTAACAACTTTTTTTAACAGTCAATAATTAAATATTTAAAAACATGTTTATTTATTTATTTATTTTTATAACATGACAAGATCGTATCAGATTTTTCAGCAAGGTGAAAAGCTCTCTCATGATATCACCATGATGGAGTGTGAGGGTTAAATTAGCATAGAATATGCCACCGCTGCATTTACATTACATTATGGTGCCCACAGCGGCACCTCCTCCACTGTCATTTTGCTTTTTTATAGAACAAAAAAACATTTAATTCAGTTGTATAACGGTCGCAATTGTAAACGTCTGCTCTGCTCATCCAGCACGAGCTGCAGAGTCGCACACAGTGCAGCAGGAATCAGAGTTCACTGATCACACAATGAGAGTAAGGCAAGATGACTGACAAGACCATGGCGGAGGATTCGTTGCGCGACAGAGCCTAAGCGTCTGACAAATGTCTTATCTTGTAGAATGCGCGCTCAGCATCGCAGCTCCTTACACACAGAGTATGTGCAATCGTGAATTCGCAAATTAGACTACATACAATTGGTTTGATATTGGGAGACAGGCTATCTTAGGTTGGGCTGTGTAGTTGTAACCACCTCTTAGCTCTGGTCTCTGTTTTGGTCTCTGTTTGCACTTTAAATATTGAGAGAGTACTTTATGTTTGCACTTATTGTTTGCACGTAAGAAAATTCATGTACAGTTCTAAGGTCTGAAGAGACTCATATGAAATCATACAGGAGAGAAGCCAGTCAGCTGAGTTTGTTGCAAAACCTTTTTACAGTGCTTGTACATTGTTGTCTTTCAATGCATATGATAATTCATTCTCAGAAAGTAGAACTGGAATGACATTCATTACAAGATGATTAGTTAAAACATTTCAAATGGACCTGCAGACTATTTTTCCAGTCATGAATTTTGTCAGAGGATTTCTTAAAAATACTGTGCAAAAATGTCATCTCATCTCGTTCTTGTGAACCAAATCTCGTGTCTCGTCTAGTCTATCTAACAACTTAACAGTTACTATTTTAGATAAAACAAAAAGGTTATTTTTTTAAAGAAAGACACTATATACACACCTGTTCTGCTATTCCTTTTATGATGTGGACTTTCCATAGACATAATGATTTTATGCTGTTCAAACTGCCCCCCCCAAAAAAACAAAACAAAACCATCTTTAAGGCCGTGTGTCCACCAAAGCATTTTTTCCAGCTGCTAGCGTACTTTTTCAATTGTTTTCAATGGGAATGCCGCGTTTTTTAAACGGCAGGAGCGTAACGAGGCGCTGAGCGTCTTTTTCACGCTCAAGCGCTGAGAGCTCAGCGTTTTTTACTGGTCGCTTCGAGTTGAAGAATTCTCAACTTTGAGTAAAACGCTGCGCTCATCACTGTCACTTTTTAGCTCTCACCTATCTGTGAGCTCTCAAGCGCTCACAGATAGGCGTTTTCAGCAGAGCACCTAGCGTTTTCAGCTGGCTAAAAATGCTTTGGTGGTATTTCTGGTATTACTATCACAGACACACACACATAGCAGTAGTATAAATAAATAATCACAAAATCACAAAATTGTTTTTGGTAGCGTAATCGGACTACTTTTGGATTACATTTAGATTACTTTTGTGCTAACCCTTATTTGATGTCACATATATTGTAGGATAATCTTGTACTATATTGACAGATACAAAGAAAAAATATATTCCAAAAAATATACACTGTGTGCAGAATTATTAGGCAAGTTGATTTTCTGATCATATTTTTTTCCAAGCACATTTTACCAATTCCAATCCACATCAATCTTAATAACTACTATTAATATTGTTTTTAATCATTTATAAGTGATATATAATTGTTCATGAAGGCTGGAAATGAAAATTCCTTATATTCAGGTGTGCAGAATTATTAGGCAGGTTTGCTTTTACAGGCAAAATGAGCCAAAAAGAGATTTAAAACAGACTGAAAAGTCAAAAATTATTCAATTCCCATGAGAAGGATGTAATACTAATGCAATACTAGAAATTGCAAAGTTAAAGCATGACCATTGAACAGCGAAAGGCTCATTGTGTCAGCAGGGTCAGACAAAAACAGGTGGAAAAGAAAAGACACATGTTAATTGCAAAATAATTAAGGTGAAGAATTAAGTGTGACACCATCAGGAACCCTTTAGTCTCCAGCGCCACCATTTTCCAGAACTGCAACCTACTTGGAGTCTCCAGAAGTGCAAGGTGTCAGGATCTCAGAGACTTAGGTTAGGTGAAGAATCCTAAAAAATGACCCGCTCTTAATAAAAATCACAAGCTGATGTGTTATAAAATACATGAAGACTGGGTTTTTATAGGCCTTATAGACAGACAGCTTGAGAGTGACTCCTGAAGGACCAGCACCACATCCTCTTGTACCTCTTGTAATCTGGCAGTAAGTTTTGGAAGATCATTTTTAGTCCATCTCTGCAAGACGGACATTTCAGGATAAGAGATGGACTAAAAATGAACTCCCACACCTTACTGCCAGATTTTGGAAGATAAATTCTTCAAACAGTGGTACAAGAGGATGTGGTGCTTGTCCTTCAGAAGTACACACAGTATGTGTACATATATACATTGGTGTGAATAAGTGTTTGCCCCATTCCTGATTTTTTTATTTTTTTGCATGTTTGTCACATTTTAATGTTTCAGATCATTAAACAAGTTTAAATATTAATCAGAGATAACACAAGTAAATACAACATGCAGTTTTTAAATGAAGGTTTTTATTATGAAGGGAAAACAAAATCCAAACCCACATGGCCCTGTGTGAAAAAGTGCTTGCCCCCTAAACCTAATAACTGGTTGAGCCACCCTTAGCAGCAACAACTGCTATCAATCATTTGCGATAACTTGCAATGAGTCTGTTACAGTGCAGTGGAGGAATTTTGTCCCACTCATCTTTGCAGAATTGTTGTAATTCAGCAACATTGGAGGGTTTTTCGAGCATGAACCACCTTTTTAAGATCATGCCACAGCATCTCAATAGGATTGAGGTCAGGACTTTGACTAAGCCACTTCAAAGTCTTCATTTTGTTTTTCTTTAGCCATTCAGAGGTGGACTTGCTGGTGTGTTTTGGATCATTGTCCTGCTGCAGAACCCAAGTTCGCTTCAGATTGAGGTCACGAACAGATGGCCGGATATTGTCCTTCAGGATTTTTTGGTAGACAGCAAAATTCATGGTTCCATTTATCACAGCAAGTCTTCCAGGTCCTGAAGCAGCAAAACAGCCCCAGACCATCACACTACCACCACCATATTTTACTGTTGGTATGATGTTCTTTTTCTGAAATGCTGTGTTACTTTTACTCCAGACGTAATGGGACACACACCTTCCAAAAGGTTCAACTTTTGTCTCGTCAGTCCACAGAGTATTTTCCCAAAAGTCTTGGGGATCATCAAGATGTTTTCTAGCAAAACTGAGACAAGCCTTTATGTTCTTTTTGCTCAGCAGCGGTTTTCGTCTTGGAACTCTGCCATACAGGCCATTTTTGCCCAGTCTCTTTCTTATGGTGGAGTCATGAACACTGACCTTAACTGAGGCAAATGAGGCCTGCAGTTCTTTGGATGTTGTTGTGTGGTCTTTTGTGACCTCTTGGATGAGTCATCGCTGTGCTCTTGGAGTAATTTTGGTCAGCCGGCCACTCCTGGGAAGGGTCACCACTGTACCATGTTTTCGTCATTTGTGGATAATGGCTCTCACTGTGGTTCGCTGGAGTCCCAAAGCTTTAAAAATGGCTTTATAACCTTTTCCAGACTGATAGATCTCAATTACTTTCTTTCTCAATTTGTTCCTGAATTTCTTTGGATCTCAACATGATGTGTAGCTTTTGAGGATCTTTTGGTCTACTTCACTCTGTCAGGCAGGTCCTATTTAAATGATTTCTTGATTGCGAACAGGTGTGGCAGTAATCAGGCCTGGGTGTGGCTAGAGAGAAACTGAACACAGTTGTGATAAACCACAGTTAAGTTATGTTTTAACAGGGGGGGCAAGCACTTTTTCACACTGGGCCATGTGGGTTTGGATTTTGTTTTCCCTTCATAATAAAAACCTTTATTTAAAAACTGTATGTTGTGTTCACTTGTGTTATCTTTGATTAATATTTAAATTTGTTTGATGATCTGAAACATTAAAGTGTGACAAACATGCAAAAAAAAAAAAAAAATTAAAAATCAGGAAGGGGGCAAACACTTTTTCACACCACTGTATATATACTCAGATTGTGACAGAATCGATTGCTCTTACTTAGTAAATATTCGTAGTAATGATCTTTGTAATTATTGTTGACAATGCTATACCTGTATGATATAGCAAGTGTGACACATGTCTGCTTTGGTGACAGTGAAGAGGTACTTGAGCCTAAATGATGGCTGTGGGTGTGCCTGGAGCAAAAATAAAGTTGGGAAACACTTAAACTCCATATTCCCAACTCAGACTCTCAAATCAGCCCATCATGATCCTTGTTTAATACTGTCGCTGAGAATATGAACATTCTTTGAAGCTCTTTGGAGACCATCATTTGATTCATGTGTGACCAAATGCAAGTAATGTTTATAGCTGTATAGCAGTTTAAGTGCTTTCTGCTGAAATATTGGTTGGTTTTAAGACATATGGACAGAAATTAGAGGAAGGAGTGTTTCATTCACCAATGTCTCAGTTTATTTCGAATTACTTATTACAATCACAGCTGTTGATTCCGAAACTTTATTGCAGATTTACACGTCTCGTGTTTACCTCTCAGTGGCCAGGGTGCCACATAAAAATGAGGAATTATCAAATGCACTTTCAAAAATAAAACAAAATTCCTTTCTTCCTGAAACTGGAAAAAAAAAATCACATGGGTCAGCTGAGCCTTTTAAGGACGGAGCTAAATCTGACATCACGTATGATCGCGCACCTTTCTTGCTTCTATAAAACGCCAACATGCACAAACGCTCACACTTCACCTACCTAAAGCCATCTTTCTCTCTGGTAAACCAGGTCAACAAACAAAAAGCAATTATGTTAGGCAGCTGCCGCCTGGGAGTGGGTAATTACAGTGCAGTGTGGACAGCTTCATTCTAAACAGGTACTAAAAGCATCATTAATCATTTCTATCATGATGCTTCAGTCCGTTAACGATCACGTGACGCGCCACCGAGGGCCCGCCAGGGATGGAGGCAGGCTGCTGTGGGAGATGCCAGCGTGCGATTGGCTGCTGGCAGAAGTCCTTGCCGAGGTCAGCCAGTCAGCAGGCCTGACCCGCCAATGACCTTGTATCACTTGACCTTTGAAGGGCTCAGGATCACGCCTTGATATCGGCTGGGTAGCGAGCGTTGCAGAGGGAGGGAAAGATAAATGGCAAGGTGGAGGAGAGGAATGGCGGAGGGATGGATGAATAGGAGAGAGGGGGAAGATGGAAGACGGTTAAGATGAAAAATAAAACAGTGGGTTGATTGAGCACCAGGGGTTTTCCCCTATGCACTGACTGACCAGTAGAAATGCATTATTATGCAGTATACGTAAACTGCATTTTAAGTATTTTAGCATGAGTATTGTATCACATTGTATTTGGATGATTTTATTAGCATTTTTAATATTCTCTCTCTCTCTCTATATATATATAGAGAGAGAGAGAGAGAAAGAGAGAGAGATATAGGTCATTGACGAAAAAGGTTTTTAAAAGTGTCAAAAAATATAATGAAGATATAATTAATTTTTACGTTTTATTAGGTGTTAACAATGAGATTATGTTGTTTTTATAATCAATTAACACTGCTTTTGTCATTTATTACAAGATGGACAAAATTTGTAATCAAAAAAGTGTTTTACCGAATAACACTTTTGGTTATACCAAATGACGATGTTTTCAAACAGTGCTAACAGGCTAATATCTAGCTAGCTAGCAAGCAAAAGGACAATAAAACAAGTTTATATAAAATATTACAGAATTTTCCATGTTTTATAGCGGTTGTACCGAATGAACTGATGTTTTTGGGACATGCGTATGAGTGAAAACATGAATATTTCAAATAGTTAAGAGAGAGTTAGTTACTTTGCTTCACGACTGTGTGGTCCTTTGCAGGTGTTTGAATGATGTCACATCCTGTCACATGATACTGACTGCATGACTTGATCTGAAACGGTCCCTTTATATTGGTTACTCCAAATGACATCAATGAAATTAATTTTTCCGGACATTCTTTCTCATAACAAAGCAATGACTACACATAATCTTAATACCATTTAATATATGATGTTACCATGTTGATATATGTTGTTATAAAATCATGCAAGAATGAAAAATATATACATTTATTCCATTTTAAGATATTTTAATCACAAATGAAATGGCTATATTGTCCTTTGGACTGTTAAACCGAATGATCTTGGACACTTCAAAATCTTTAAAATACCTTTAAATATAATTAAAACCCTTAGGATTCAATAAAAGAGATCGAATTGTACTACCTTACATACTTTGGCTGTTATATCTTTGTTTTTTATTATTAAGGCCTTTGTACAAAAAAATGACCTGTCACGTCATTGACCCATATATATATATATATATATATATATATATATATATATATATATATATATATATATATATATAGCACCGGGGTTTTCCCCTATTTACTGACTGGCCAATAGAAATGCACATCATGATCATGCAGTATAACTCTTCTGCTGATGCATTTTTAGGTCACAAAACCTTTTTTCTTCCCTTAATTTCTTCTGTATTTCTATACAATGGCCGCATGAAAATACATGCAAAAATGATCATCATTATGCAGTTGTTTTACCAAATTAACCCAATTCATGACTTTCAGGTGCGTCGCTCTGATAACGTGGCAGTTGCATCCGTCGGAAGGTTCTGCTCCCCGTTCGACATGGATCGGAAGATTGAGCACAATGTCTTATCTGGAAGATAGACAGAAAGACAGCGTCCTCTGCTCTTCTCATCTCCCCCTCCACCTCCTCGTTCCCCTCCTTGTGTGTCTGTGAGGCTATCACTATGGCAACCTCACCGAAGGCAGAAGGGAAGTGTGTGTGTGTGTGTGTGTGTGTGTTTGGGGGGTTGGCGTAGTTCAGACAAATAAGCATTGCAGGGCTCATTTATTCATTTTTGGTTAGCCGAAAATGTGAACATGAAAGGTCAAATATGCTTGCGTTTGCATATTTGTTTTGCACTTTTGTTTATAGCACACGTTCAATATGGAAGGTATGAAAGATAAGGTTTGTTTTGGTGAATGATGAAACGGAACAAAACATATGGCATTGAAATTGCACCTTGTTTCTGTTAAGAGAAAGCCTTGAAATATTGCTATTAATTTTTTCTGCATTGCTCTTTGTTTTATGAGAAATATGCCACTTTCTTTTGTGCAATAAATGTAGTGTTTTTTCCATTATGTTTTTGTAGCCCAAATATCTGCATCAGCAAAATATACATGCTCTCGTTGTCTTGCTTTTAGGTCCCTGTAGTGCTTGTCTGCAACTTTTCAAAGGGCAATCCAAACCTTGAGAGTCCGCAGTGCTACACCATAGAGGTCAGAGCTTGTTTCCCAGGATCCACACATAAAGGCCTCCTTTAGATATGCCAGTGACTTACAGAGGAAGAGCTTGTAGTCACATTCACATCACCTACGCTCCTAAAAATAAAGGTTCCAAAAGCATGCTGCTATGGAAACCATATTTAATTAGCGTGTTGAACATTTTAATAATACGAAGAAGCTTTTTCCACTATGAAGAACCTTTAGTGCAGTTGAAAGGTTCCATAAAGGTTCTTCATAGAACCCTAGATGCCAAGAACACATATTCTTAATAGTGTAGTGTACTGATTTGAATGCAAAAACCCCTGAACGTAACCTTGACACAGTTTCACCTCGGTAAGCGTCGCCCGTTCTCTGCCTCATTCGGATTCCTAGACCCCGGGCTCCTTTCTCCCCCTCCCCCTTCTTCTCAGAGAGCGCAATTTCTTAGCCAGCCAGAAGTGCTGAGTGCTGCTGTTTGCTTTGTACACAGAAATTCGCTGAGGCTGTAAGCTGTCCCCAAACATCTGTTCTCGGGAGTCGTAAATGGTTGGAGAAACGAGGGCTAGAAAATGGTCTGCGTGCACACGCCCTCTGCGTTATATATATGCAAGGTGCCTTAAGACCTTCCCTCTACCTTCCGCCTTTTATGTGTGCCATTGACAAGCAAACAAATGAGTATGAGTTCTTCATTTTACTGCTTGCAATGCAAAAGAACTGATACAATGTCTGTTTGTAATGGAGACCGGGTGTGGGATGTGAAGAGGTGTTGGAAGCTGTGTATCTCCTTTTGTTAGTGTACAACAGTAACCAGCCATTTTAAGGACCACCCATCAGAATCAGCCACCATCAGAGGCGCACATAAATGAGACATACAGTGGCTTTAAAACGGACAGTATGAAGACGACTATATTTTAAAATAGCCATTTGACATAACAATACTAAATACCTATAAATATGTTCTGAACATTTTTTGCATTTTAAGTACTTTGTCATGAATAAAAGATTTTTATTGAATTAAAATAAAATGTTTTCCCCCATATTCCATAAATGTCAAGTTTAATATTGAAATTTGATGGCTATAATTAGTTTAAAATGTCTGAGATAATTTTACTAGTATTTTCATAGTGTTATATATATATATATATATACACACACATATATATATAAAAATGTGTATGTGTATATATATATATATATATATATATATATATATATATATATATATATATATATATATATATATAAGAAATATTTATACATACACATTTTTATATTATATATGTATATATGTTTTCTTTATATTATATATATATATATATATATATATATATATATATTCTTAAATTAGATATATTTATAAGTTTTTATATTATATATTATATTTTATATTATATTTATATTTATAAGTTTTTTATATTATATATACTATATATATGAATGTATATGTGTGTATGTATTGCTAATATTAAAATGCATAAGCACAAATTTTTAAATGTTTACATTTTTAAATATGTTAATGAAGATCAACTCATAGGAGGAAACTCAGGTACAATATGAGGTATATGAACCATATGTTCACATTTGTATCTAATCAGCACTGTCTATTTGTTGCATATATGACATTGTTTTATAGAATAGGAATGTGGGCAATTTATGAAGCAAAATTTTCTGTACTTTTGGTGAACACAAACATGGTGGTAACAATGTGAACTTGATGCTAGGGTTAATATAACCTTTGGTTAAACCTATAACATAGTAATAATTGTTATTATTACTATCATTATTTCCTTTTATTTACTTATTTTTATTAGCTGATTAACACATTATGTTTCTTAATGTAAAATAAAATGCTACTTTAAGGAAATAATAAAAGTAATTATTTATTTACTTATTTTTATTAACTGATTAACACCTGCAATTGTTAAGGTAAAATAAAAAGTTACTTTAAGGAGGAAAAAATAATGTGTTTTTAATTCTTGAGTGTCTGACACTTGTAGCAGAACATTACAGATTTCTCTCTGTGTATTTGCATCTGTCACTGCTGCTCACTCAGACTCAACTGATATTAGGCCTCTAATACATAAAATAATGTATAGCTTTGGTCATCATCCTAAGAGCATCGCTATAAGCAAGGTAATATCGTTTCCTCTCAATTACTGAGTAAAATGCAACAGTGCAGTGAGGATTATACTTGATTCTATCACGTTATCTATTTCTGCACCCACACGCCATAACGTGGGCATTAAGCGCCTGCACGCGGATGTAACTGAGCTAAAATGCACATCAGCTTGTGAAGGTGAAATCTAATGAGCTATACTACAGGAAAACTTCCTTCCTGAACGCCGTACATTTTCATGCGTCGAACGTTTCGAGAAAGAATCCACAGGATCGTAAACAAGCCTGCGCTTTTATCTCCTAAACCTGGGAACATTAAGTCCGCATTCACGCTTAAAAGCGCACAAAAATAATAGTCACATATCTAGTTAATATGTTTTTATTTTTTTTATGAAAAAAAGTTACTTGGAGGGTTAGGAATTTCCATTTGATGCTTTTAGTTTTTTTCCTATCTTCAAAAAGCTTGACCAGAAAAGATTATGCATCAAATGATATAAAGAAAACGTATAGATGAATAAACAACTATTATTATTGTTAACGATATTAGATTGAAACGATACTTTAATAAATTATCTCATTATATAATTTTGCACAGCTTAAATTAACACTGTAACACGAGAAGAAGCGTTTTAAAATTGAAAGAAGTGTGAAGACACCGAGACACATATTAATAATGCAGCCTTTCTCTGTGAGCCACTGACCGGGTCACTGCTGTCTCGAGGCAAAACAGAGGTCAAGAGGTGAAAGGTGAACTCTGGAGTAACTGCATATATTAGCAGGCTCAGGCATGCAAGTCGTGCTTCGTGCATATAAGGTTCCTAACATGGCTTTGAAGTCACAGTAATAACTCCAAAAATAGAAGAAGAGCGCTTATTTCAATTAATTTTATTCGCTGGTATAATGTTTGATTAACGCATCTCGATTTAATGCTGCTAGAAAATTTTAAGTGTATTTAATATCATTTACAAAGACTCATTTTCACAGTTCAGATCATTTATCTTTTCCCTAGACTGTAGCTCTTTTGTTAGAGAATTTGCTTTGATATAAAGGGGGTAATTTGCAAAATCCTTCAAATTAAAATGATCTTTAACGATTGTTATGCAAAACAAAAATGGAATTCATGCAGTGAAAAAAATGTTCATTTTAATTTCACACTGATATTGTGAAGAACATGTGCATTATTTTCATTTTAGTGATAAACAATAAATGAGTGAAAAATACGACTTTCATTAAAATGCTGTAATTATTCAACCCATCAAGAAAAATCAATTAAAAGTCAATCAACTTAAATCCACACCACATCGATAAATCGATCTTTTAGAAATCTCTCATCCCAGATCAAATGTTTTGTCCATCGAATAACATAGTGAGAAGAAGAGGAGAAACTGCAGTTCTCCATAACATTTTAAAGTTCAGTTATTATGATAAAGTATATCTAAAAGATGCCATCCGAATAAAATACACCGAGGCTATGCGTTCGAAATGTAAACGGTGCCAAAAAAATAATAATAATCACAAGAAAGTCTCACTTTATTCTTCTAGCTCTCAATGCACTGCTTTGATTCTGTATCAAAATGAGGAGTTGGTATCAGAAGGTTCAACCCATGGCACTCGATTTAACCTCTTCCAGCAATAAATTGGTGAAAATACACGGCTAAGTGGAGGCACTTTGTACGTTGACAGCTTTTCGCCATTATTTAGAAAGACGAGTATCACCGATCATTGTGCGGCGCTCTTTATTCGCAGATAAAAGCACAAGCAGCATGAATATGACAGACACAGTACGTCTGCGAAACAGCAGCAAACCTGTTGAGTGTTTCTAAATCTGATCTCGTGTGCGCGCGCGTATGATTGTGCGTCTAAATTTGAGATTTTTTAAATCTGTCCGCATCAGATAGGCTACTGTAAGGATGCTTTATTCCATACATGATTGCATTTTTAAAATAGTAAGCTAATATGTTCAAAAATAGTTAGGCTATACCTTTTCTCAGATAGTCAGTTCGCTGCTTGTTAAAAATAAAGTGATTGTTAGAGACATTTTAACAAATCAACACGGTTTTGTTTTAGAGCCAGGAATAATAATCAGATGAGTGTCAGAAATATTATGTTACGCTGTACATTTTAGTAAAATATTTTAAACACACACTAACTAAAAAGGCATAACGGAATAATAGTTTAGATAAAATATTAAAAAAAACTCACTTTTTTCTCCACTTTTTATTTTTTAAATGTCACTTTTCTTGTCACTTTTGCCCTGGAACCGGATTAATTTCTGACCCTGATGAGATCTATTAATTGATTCAGTTTCTGGTCTTTAATTCAGAATGATAAAAACATATAGCAAATAAAACAATAAAGGAAGACATAGCTATAAAGTGCATTTTAATTCATGATTTCTCCGCTTGCCTCAACAGGTGAGCAAACTTCATTTTTTCTCATAGAGAATCACTGCTTTACTTTCTTAAACAATACAAGTGAATAGATAAATATTTATGTTTAGTGGGAAAACTTCATTTTGGGTGTTTGAGTTGTTCAATATCACTCCCTTGCTCTCGCGCATGATATTCACGTGATTGTTAATATTTTAGTGCAGCCGTTCCAACAATCTTACCCAACTGAAATTATCTTTTGTCAGGAGATGAACAAGTGTCTGTTTTTTTCGAGTCCTCATCACAGGCAGAAACCAGCATTAATCCCGGAACGAGGCCTTCCCGCAGCATTTTCTTCTGTTTCATGCGTCTGTTTTGAAACCAGATCTTCACTTGTGTTTCGCTCAGTTGGAGAGTGTTCGCGATCTCTATCCGTCTAGCTCGAGTCAGATATTTGTTGAAATGAAACTCCTTTTCCAGTTCTGTCAGTTGTTTGGTGGTGAAATTAGTTCGCGGGGCTCCACTCGAGGGGTCCTCGTCAGGATCTCGTCCGTGGTCCGTCTTCAGCTCCGGGTCCGAGCAGCTGCCCAGTTGTGTCTTAGCTGTAAAGGCAATGCAAAAAAAAAAAAAAAAATCAAAACACATATGTCTTTAAAATAAAGATTCAAGGTTAAATTCAGTGCTTACCATCGTTATGTCACATTTTTACCCCCTCAAAAATAAAGAAATAAAATAAAACAGAATGATTCAATATTAATTCTATAATCTCAGATCGAATCAAAGATGCAATTTTGTTGAAACACATGTTAAACAAAACACGTACACTTTTTTGTTCTGTTAATATATTCAGTCGAAATATTATTGGCATTTATTAATGATGCTTTTTATTTTAAGCCGCGAACAACTGGAAACTCATTTATCTACACTGATATAGAAAACAGAGCGCCATATGAGCGCTATTTTATTGTTTCCTATATAGTTGATGCACTATAATTTTATATTCATAACACACTGTACATTAGTAATATAAAATCTTAGTGCATAAACATATAGGGTACAATTTAATAGTATTATGGTTTGGTTTATGTTAGACTGATTAAAAGTGAGTTTAACAGTGATACCAATTTTCATGAGACCCTGGACCACAAAACCAGTCATAAGGGTCGATTTTTTTAAAAAAATTGAGATTTATACAGCATCTGAAAGCTGAATAAATAAGCTTTCCATTGATGTATGGTTTGTTATCATAGGACAATATTTGGAAAAATATTTGAAAATCTGGAATCAGAGGGTGCAAAAAATTAAAATATTGAGAAAATCACCTTTAAAGTTGTCCAAATGAAGTCCTTAGCAATGCATATCCACTCACAACAATACATTTTTGATATATTTACGGTAGGAAATTTACAAAATATCTTCATGGAACATGATCTTTACTTAATATCCTAATGATTTTTGGCATAAAAGAAAAATTACTAATTTTGACCCATATGATGTATTGTTGGCTATTGCTACAAATATACCTGTGTGACTGGTTTTGTGGTCCAGGGTCACATATGCAAAATATTCAAACTGTAAAATAAACACTGAAAAACCTTTATATAATTCCATAGATGCCGCTTACCAAGTCCACATTTTTGACTCAACGTTTTTATTTTTCAATAGCAGAAATGATATTTGCCAGGTTTCCTGCATGGTCACTCATTTGTGACTTTCCGGTGAAGGTAATTTTCACTGAGGAGGAGTTTGTGATTGCTTGACCTTCATCTGCATGCAGAAATCCTGTCTGAGTAAACTAAATAGAGGACTGTCTGTCTGTTTGCACCTCACGGATGAGATCAAACGTCAGATGCACTGTCCATCACAGCCAGTCATAAAATATTCCAAAGTTGCTGCTTTCCAGTTTGGTGCTGTTTTACTACTTTGCCCACCTAATGTGCCCTGTAAACAAAGTGCATCTAAATGTGCCTTTCTCTACAGTATTAATTTTAGAATGGCATTAAATCTGCAGTTTAACCGAGCTAGTCAACTAACAGCTGTCTTAATGAAAATCAAACTCCTGTTTTGTTGTTTGCTTGTGTTGTTTGCTTTTGGAAGCACACAGGAAGTTGCACATTCCTTTACGGCACACACACACACACACACGCAGGGGTCGGGCGGGAAATTCCCCTGGAGTGATACAGACGCATTGAGCCCTCACATACTGCTACAGTTGCAAGTGTCTCTCTAACCTCTGTGCCATCTGCGCTCCATGTGTATGACTCTGTGTGTGTGTGTGTGTGTGTGTGTGTTTGTGGTCAGTCATGTCATTGCAGTCAAGGACGTACAGTCTGAACAGACGCAGGATACACAAAGACAAAAGTCAAATAAATGCACAATGTTTTGGTTGCAATAACAAATAAATTTTATCTTATTGCAACTGAAACATTGTACATTTATTTGACTTTTCTTTGTTCTTGAGGATTTTCAATTAAAACACTTCCTAATAAACTTGACATGTCACTAATATCACTTTCTCTTAGGCTTAACAGGCACAAACAGTTGATTATACAGTTGATTTTGAGAGCGCTCTGCTCCGATCTTTATCTCGCTCTTGCTGTGCGACTGAAAGCAAACAGAGAGATGAAAAAAGCAATTGTAGGGTCACCTCTAATATTCACAAGGGACGTTCTAACAATCAGTGCATTCACTGACAAATATGAAGTAATTAAGCAATTTCCTTAGGAAATAAAAAAGTGTGCATGAAAACACTGATGAATGAGTTGCTGGATAATAGAATTGGCAGTCGCCAGAAGGCATAAAGGAATCAAACGAAACATTTGAGGAATGACTTGCAAACTTGGAAATGGCCAACCAGCCAGAGGGATGACGTGCCCCACTAAGCCTAAAAGAGAGCAAGGGAACTGGGGGTGGGGGATCGATACAGATTGCCTCGGTCATCTGGGCATCCAGCCCACAGTAATTCAGGTGCTGTCAGGATATAATTGAAGAATGACGCACGGGGACTATGTGCACTGTACTGGGGGATCCAGTCAGACACTCTGGATAAGCTTTTATTCATGTTGAGTATAGGAAACATTTTGATGTTGCCCAGTATAAGAACAATAACCCTCACAATGCATTGAATCTCGCACTTAAAGGGATAGTTCACCCAAAAATGAAAATTCTTCCATCATTTACCACATGTCGTTCCAAACCCATTTGACTTACTTTCTTCTGTGAAAAATGTCTCGTCAGTCCAATTCAATGGGGTCCAATGTTCTTCATAATATCTTCTTTTATGTGCAAAAGTGAGTCATACAGGTGAACTATCCTTTTAATGTTTTTTCTTCTCTTTAATAATATATATTTCTCTGTTTTTTTTTCTTCATTAGGTTATAATGATCTTAAGTAAAGGAGCAGACAATAAACAGTCGCCCCACCATTTAACATTTGACTTTGGCTGCTGTGTTGATGTGAGTATTATCTTAAGCACTTGTTGACAGACCTCTCATATATCATCATACAACGCTTTCTCCATAAGGCTTGCGATAAAACCAAAGACATTAAGCACAGAGGGAGAGCCACAACTTAAAGTGACCATTTTATGCTTCTCTTCAAAGACAAAGTTCACCCAAAATGAAATCATCATTTACTCACCCTCATATATAAATGTCAGTGGGATCCAATGTTGTTTGGAACACACCATTCTTCTTTTTCGTTCCACAGAAGAAAGAAATGCATACAACGACATGAGGGTGAGTAATAATTGGTGTGAATTTTTGGGTGAACTATCCCTTTAAGTCTTGTGTGCTTAAAGGGACAGTGAAGTTCAAATCTAGGTAAGAATGAGTGCACAAAGTAGCAGGCTTTTCTATGCATACTGTGTGTATATATATATATATATTATATATGTGGGTGGACTGGACAGGCAGGAGAAAAGCAAACAGCAGACAAAACAGTAAACAAATTGTGAACTCCTGGCCTTGCCACCATTCAAGCATTTGGGATTTGATATAGCAAGCCTATTTCCTGACCACAGCTGTTGTTCATACGCTGGGCGATATAGCCTGAAATGACCTTTTCACTGACATATTTGCTTGTGAGTTATTTTAGATCATCAGTGTGGCCTGGCCAGACATTCTTCTCCCTGACAGTCTGCAAACCATATGAATTCTGTATTACTGATTTGTAGGAAATGACAAATCAAACAGGGCTCTTCTTGGTTTTACCATCAAACTATTACATATATTGTGATTTATTGAGGGGGACGAGCGATTCACAATTTAACACACAGCTCTCACAACAAACATGAAATACTTTGACATAATACAGGTCAAATGTCATTGAGCATGACATTTTATGAGCACATGTCAAGTAACTCACATTTGAACTGCATTAAACGCAGACCTATCCAATCATTACTCTGGTTAAGGATTATGCTGAGATTCTGACAGACATTTTCCGACATTCAATATAGAAAATTAATTGCGGCATATAAACATTGGTCTCTATTAAGATTTAGGGCTCTGTCGAGGAAAAGTGTTCCTCTGAAGTTTATTTGGCTCTGAATGGAGAGCTAGGGGGTGCTGGACTCCTTTAAATATGGCCTGGGCTGCTGCTTGTCAATGAGAGAATTTTTAAGGAGATGAGCATAGAGAATAGAATGGAATGGAGTGTGCTATTTATAAAAATGGAGGAATTCTGCCTCCCATGTTGTTAGTGACCCATTTAGGCACCAGAGCAGATCTTATATATTACATTCTCCTTCATTTTCAAAGGTTTTTTCCATAAAACATGCAGATAAAGCAAAGAACTGTGCCTGACACATGCCACATCTGCAGAGGATGGGCTGAGTTTCATAATCAGCTACTTTTGCTACTTAAAGTAAATGACATGTAGATGTAAATGTCAAATAATCTGATTTATATATGAATATATATATATATATATATATATATATATATATATATATATATATATATATATATATATATATATATATATATATATATGGCTCAGATTATTTGACTTTATCATGTAAAATTTGATTTTTCAAATACATGGCTACATGATGGTTCCACTATATTGTTTTTAGGTGATTATAGACTGAAGTTTTTACGTGATGATATTAGCTCAACCCTAAACTTAAGCCTTAATACAAACCTGTTGATATGGGTAAATTAAAAGTGAGTACCACTTTAAAAGTTCCCACAAGTCGAAATGTTTCATTATATTTGTAAGTACATTTTAAAAAAATAAGCTTTAATATAAACCTGTTGATATGGATAAATTAAAAGTGAGCACCACTTTAAATGTTCCCACAAGTCGACATGTTTCACTATATTTATACATTTTTAAAAACGTGGCCTTCACGATACAGCCAAACTTACACACTCATAGCTCCACCTCCAAGTATTAATTTCTGTTTGCTGAAATGTTATTGTCCTACTTTAAGTCTGGGAAAAGCAATTTATAACTAAAAAACACAATTAGCAATAGCATTATATTTTAAATCACCTCACTAGGAATTTCAAAGACAACTGGCCACTCGGGCAACATATCTGCTGCAGAAAAGTTCGTCGTACTAGAAAACTACAGTCAACTTACCTGCACGGGACTGATTTCTCCTCACTCTCATCCAGTCGAATGTCTTTTCACTTTGTAAAGTCTCATTTAACGTGTTAAGAGCCTCGTGTCTGGTGTTATTGTCCTTGACTGGAGGGTGATGCACTGGGCCGTCGCGTGTGAGCACTTCGAGGTGTGTGTTGTTGACAGGGCCGAGTTCACAAAGCGCGCCGGAGAAAGTTCTTAAAGTGTCTGAGGAAGGCGAGAAGCCCGTTCTGGAGAGACCCTGCTCACGACAGCTTTGGAAGGAGGGGACTTGGGGTCGGACGGGGTGCACTGGTCTATAGAAATCTTGATTATGGGGGAAGGGGGGTCTGGTCGAGTTAGCAGGACCAAGGTCCTCACAGGGCTTTGAACACGCGCCTGTGGCCGTGGCACTGAGATTCGTGAAATGGTATTGAAGAAAATCCGCCTCGGTGTTGTTGACATGTCCCTCCTCTCTGCTTGGGAAGTCAGTAGTAGTAGCTCCGTGGTCCTGATGCAGACGCATTACTCCAGTAGCATGATAGCCCTTGAAAAGTGACGTTGTGTCCCTGAACCCTTGATAAGAATTCATGGCCGCATCTCATATATTCCAGATTTTCATTCGAGGCTGGACGCGACAGAAACTCCATCCACAGATGCCACACATAGCGCGCAAAAGGACAGAGGCACAGATCTAGACAGGGACATGCCTTGTAGAAACATTCGATCGGTGATGGATAGGGATGACGTGCCCTCTAACTCTTGGCCAATAGCCGGACATCTCCCTCATCTGAGTGAGCGTTAATTTACCAAAGCAAGCAAGTTTGAATGACTTATTTGACCTGCTAATAAGGTCTCGTGGAGTGTGTGTGCTCGCGCGTGTGCGAAGAGGGGTCAACATCAGTACTACATTTCTTAATGGATAATATTGAATTTAATCAAAACGCACTGGATGATTTCTAGTGAGAATTTTGCACAAATGTCAAGGCATTTGTGAAAAGTCACATTTAGGATATTAATAGATTCTTTGTTCTGTTTGTTTTAGATCCAAATCATTTAAAAACTGGTAGGACTAGTATTGTGTTTTAAATTTAAGTTACCCTATCAAAGATATTATTTCGACATAAAATTGTCTTCATATTGTTAATTTTTTTCTCGGAAGGCCCGGTCTGTGTCCACGTTTCAGATGAGCACGCACAGAAAATCAATGACATGTTTAGTCAGTATAGCTTACCCGAATAAGGTCTTAAGCCATTGTCAATAGATGTTAATGGGAAAGCCATGGATCTTTTGGTTCACGCCAATTAAATAAAACTTGACGATTGTTGCTTTATTTAAACTTTGAAAAGAAACTTAGAAACGTATCTTCCAGGTGACCCACGTTGACACTTGCATTCCTCCTTGTGTTATTTTAGACCAACTTTTTTCATATTCCGATCTATTTATATTTTAAACGAAATTGTTTAACGCAAAGAATCTCCATACTTCGGGAAAAAACTGAAACTCTGTGTAGAATTCTATAGCCACAGGGAATCTAACATAACAGCTGAAATGATGTTAAAAGGGAATCATAAAGTCATTGTATGAGATTTCTGAGTGATTATCTGTGCTCTAAACAGCTGTCGTTGCAGGTCATTCGTCGGTCAGATGATAATTAGCAGCTGCCTCCCCTGCAATAATCATCCGCTTTATACAAAAAGTATTTAACTTTTTATTTGAAGAAATATTTATTTTTCAAAACAAATGGCAAACTAAACTGACAATATCATTAAAGAATTGAATTCGTTAAATATAAGAAATAATATAAAGTACAAAGAGTTTTATTATGGGTATTATGCGTTTAAAACTTTTCACGGTTCTCCTTCTGACTGGAATTTCTCTTTCTCTGTAATTTCAAACGCCTTAAATAATATTAAAAGAATCCAAGAGTAACTTATACATCTTTAAAATGAGTTTTTGACCAGTCACTGTTACCTTCCACAAGAAATAACAAATAACTATAGCGTACAGAATTTCTGTCATTCTCTTGTTTTCCTTTCTTCTTTTTTTTCATCAGATTTAAATTTTTGTAACTTCATACAATAATTGGATGAGCCTATTACACTTGAGGGAGGTGAAATATATGTATGGAATATGATAACTGATGCTAAAAAAAGAAAACTTTTCCCAGTTAATTTAAAATGTGCTTCATGTGGTAACTGAATAAATTCAAGCCAAAATATTAAAGATGCAGTCCATAACTTTCTTTGGTTAAAAATGATCCAAAATCAATTTTGAGCAAGCAGTCAGTGTTCAATATGATCACCTTCACAACGGTAAACTTGTAATAATGTTTTCAAATGGTACTGGTCGGTTTCCGCGGGAAATTCGAGCATGTAGCCATTCTTCTTTGCGTCATTACATCACGTCTGTTTACATAAAGAATGAGTCCCAGCTAGTATGCTATACTGCATGTAGATGCTGCAGGTAGGATTATTTATAGCATTTTCTCACAGCAGTTGGAATATTTAAACTTTTTCGATGGCGGATTGTATGTTATGACAAATTAATGTTAGAGATTAGATAGGACAGAAATTATAATCTACAGGTAACTCTAATACACGCTAAATACACATAGTCACGCAAATCTGAAATTGTTAACATTAACAATTTGAGAACAAAATATAAAAATAATAATAATTTGCACAATTTGATGTGATATGAGCTAAGTGATCGTTAGATTTAATCACCATTGCCTTTTTTCTCAGTTGGTCAGAACAAAAGTGGCAGATTTTTTACGTACTTGTTCAGATGACATTTTCCGTCGAAAATTCTTATTTTGGTCATACTTCCAAGACTACAATCTGTGATTTTCATTTGCACTTTTAAAGTCTTGCTTTGTTTATCTTGACAGTTTGCATGTCTAAAATGTAATGAGAATTTTTGACTATTTTGCTTGTGCATTCAATTATATTTTATGTGACATTCCAAAAAGTTTCTCCAAAGTCATAGAGCATTAGACAGAGATATGACCTTTAGAGGTTATCAGGAGCACAACACTCTCACATCTGTTTAGAAGTGGTATCTGCGGTTCCCCTTTAACAGATGTGGTCTTTACTTTCAGACTTGGTCTTTCTTTCCAGTAAGTAGCTCAGTCATTAAAAAGTTTTAATTGAGTCAAATGATATCAACATTGGATCAAGTTCAGAAATATGTAGAAAATGCACAGAAACCACTGTCTTAAAGGAATAGTTCACCCTAAAATCTTGTCATCATTTAATTCCCCTCAAGTTGTTCCAAACCTGTATGAATTTCTTTGTTCTGCTGAACACAAAGGAAGATATTTGGAAGAATGTTTGTAACCAGGCAAATCTCGCCCCCCATTGACTACCATGGTAGGAAAAAAATAGTATGGTAGTCAAGATCTGCTTAATTGAAAATATTCTTCCAAATATCTTCCTTTGTGTTCAGCAGAACAAAGACATTTATACAGGTTTGGAACAACTTGAGGGGGAGTAAATGATGACAGAATTTTCATTTTTGGGTGAACTATCCCTTTGAAAACAAGCACATTTGCATCACATTTACAGTTTGGGAGACAAAATATATGCATTGAATGTACTGTAAGTCACTTTGGATAAAAGTGTCTGTCTGTGTTCTCTGGGTCTAGGAATCAGAAGCACTTTGGCGTTGCTGATTAAATCAGATTAAAATCAGTTTCTGGCAACATGAGGTGACTTTATGATCATTTTAGTTGTTTTGAACATGCATAAAATGTATTTTAGTAAAATGAAAAGGCAAGTGTTAATCATAGGAAAGTGAATAAAAATAACAAGATGATAAAAGGTCTAATAGTTATGATATTGTTTGCGTTTAAACTATCACTATAAACATTTGAAGTACTGCACAGGACAGGAGGAATTTCCGCTTATATGACCAATAAAGAATTTTACTAGGGCTCTGCAGTGATTAAAAAACCATCTCAAATAATCAACAATGTATAACTGTGCTCTCTCAACCCCAGAGATCTGGCCCCAGCTGGAAGAATAAATGGAATTCTACGGGCAGCAATGCACTGAATGACGGAGTGCAATATATCCCTTCCCTCTGTACATTTGCATGGTACACTTATCCATCTTCATGTCAGCTGTGGGGTTACCCAGGGTTCACGCGCTAGCTTGTTTCTCTCCTCTCCGCTCAATAAATAAATCTCTGCTGCTCTCTGTTTACGGGCTGAATATAAATTTGTTTGCAGTCGATCGCGGGCCTGTGTGAAGGCATTAGAAATTGTATTTCTGTAATGGGTTTCAGCATGAGGAGGTGGGGTTGTGGGGGTTGGGGGGGGGTGAGGCAGGAGTTTCAAAAGTGTTTGACTGCAGGGTAGGAAAAAAAACAGGTGTGTGCACTGCTCCACCTCAATAAGATTATACACACTTTTTTATAGTCCAGATAAGATAAATTGGCTCAAGGCTGAATTTACAATGGATTTAAACTGAATTTTAATGTTATTTACTCTCATTTTATAGAGATCAAATATTAAGGGTTTATTCGTTTCTCATCGTGCCATATGTTTGATTATTATAAATCGTGAGGGAAAGCGGTGTTCAACATGCCTCCATGTGTTTTCTACAGACGTTTGACCTCAGTTGAACAGCTCCGGGTAAACAAGTCATCGCAAACGTCCCCCCTCAGATCTAAACAGCTTGCGTCCCATCAGTACGTGTGTTTTGCCAGGACAGATGACAGGAAATCAGTCTCGGCTCATGTTTGTAATAAGGTGAGGGAACATTCATTCTCCTTATTGACTGGAAAGAGACCAAATAATACCAGCTTGCCCCATCCGAGCTGTTTCCGGTCGCATCCTGTCATCTACTGTTATAATATTCAAAGCGAATGGCATGCACCAGCCAAGCCTCTCTCTGTGAAGTAATTGCATGCATGTTCACCTCTCTGTGACTTTACAACTGGAGGCTGGTGAAAATGCCAGTGTGGTACAGGTTAGGTTTCATTATGATACTCTTCTCCGAGGGGAAGCTCGCTCTGATAACCTGATCTCTCTTTGGTCATCCTCCCACCAAGCTGTGGGATCTTGGCCATGATGTGGAGGTCATATCATTGGCTGATTTTGACCTCTGACCCCTGTGACAGAGCTCTGGAATGATGATTCGTGGCCCGGGTTTAACCCTAGAGGACTGTCGGGCCTAATTATTTCTCATCTTTGAGCCCTGAAAATGCCAAGAGTGAGATGTTGCTGACAGGTGACTGTCACCACTGGCGTTAAGGTCATTTCTGCTAATGTAGAGCGGGCCTGTCTCAGATGATTGGTTAAGGGCTGGTAATCTATGCACTTGCGTACACCTCTTACTTTATCTCTGGGGAACACACCAGAGAGGAAGCCAAATGAAAAGCACTCTGACCTAGAAAGTAGGCTTGTGCGACATTCAGAATTGAATTAGGAATGTATTTTTAATTGAGGTAGCAAAAAAGAAGCAAATTGCAATTCTAAGTTGAAAGTAGGAAGGAAGTAATATTAAAATAAATGAAGATATTCATGTGATTCTAATTGTATGTCTGAATGTTGAATTGACAGTGTTTTGATAGTTTTGGAAAAAGTTGGAAAAGACCATTTTGAAGGTTTATAGGCCTGATGGATGGATGGATGATTGATTTAATAGATAGATAGATTGATTGATTGATTGATTGATTGATTGATTGCATAGATATATTGCTTGATAGATGCATAGATAGACAGACAGACAGATAGATAGATAGATAGATAGATAGATAGACAGACAGATAGATAGATAGATAGATAGATAGATAGATAGATATGCGTAGATTGATGGATAGATGGATGGATGCATAGGATAGATGCATTTTCGATATATTTGGAAAAGGTTTATAGGCCTAATAGATGGACAGATGGATGGATGATTGATTTTATAGATACAAAGATAGATAGATAGATAGATAGATAGATAGATAGATAGATAGATTGCTTGATAGATGCATAGATTGATTGATTGATTGATTGATTGATTGATTGATTGATTGATTGATGGATAGATGCATAGATGCATAGATTGATTGATGCATAGATTGATTGATAGATTCATAGATAGATGCATAGATAGATGGGTAGATAGATTGATTGATTGATTGATTGATGCATAGATATATTGATTGATAGATTCATAGATAGATTGATTGATGCATAGATAGATAGATAGATAGATAGATAGATAGAAAGAGTTTGATAGAGAGACAGATACATCGATAGCATTATAGGGTTAGTTCACCTAAAAAAAAATGAAAATTCTGTCATTAATTACACACCCTCATGTCTTTCCACACCTGTAAGGCCTTCGTTCATCTTATAAACACAAATTAAGATATTATTGATAAAATCCTTTTTTTTTTTATCCCCAATATAAAGCAATGTCATTCAAGATCCAGAAAAGTACTAAAGACATTTAAATAGTTGACATGTCTACAGTGATTCAACTTTAATGTTATGAAGAGAGGAGAATACTTTCTGTGCACAAAAACAAAAAAATAACGACTTTATTCAGCAATTTTTCCTTTTCCCTGTCAGTCTCGCATGCAATTGGCGTAGTGAACACAGTTCAGAGCTTCTGTGTTTACGTCTGAACACCGGCTCAGTATTGGCTGACGCTGTTTTCGTGAGCACCGCGACGTATGCGTGTGATGCTGATGCGGGAGCCGGCCAATACTGAGCCGGCATTCGGACGTAAACAAGGAAGCGCTGAACTGCATTCACTGCACCAACTGCGTACGAGTCTGACCAACGCTATCTCATGATGAATGCGTATTTTACGAGGTGGCTAATTGGTATGAATTCGTACAACCTCACACATTCGAATTCATATGATTTATCTTTATCCCAGTGACGGGTGTTAGGTTTAGGGGTGGGATTAGGGGTAGGTCATTTGTATAAATTCATACGAATTTGTCAACTCAAAATACGTACGATTTATGCAAAAAACATACTAATTCGTACAAGTGACTTTGTCTACCACCTAGTAATATAAGTACAAATTGCTGTGAGATGGGGTTGGTCTGACAGGGTAGAGAAGAAATTGTTGAATAAAGTCGTTATTTTTGTTTTGTTTTTTGTGCACAAAAAGTATTCTCATTGCTTCATACCATTAAGGTTGAACCACTGCAGTCACGGCGACTATTTTAACTACGTCTTTAGTACTTTTCTGGACTAATGAATGAAAACGTGAATGCTTGAATGCAGTTTCATATGGATAACAGCTCCTGCCAAATGCACAAAAATGTAAATTTATACAGACAGAAAAACAAAAAGAAAGGCTGAGAGAGAAATACAAAAGGAGTAAGAGAGAGCAATACAGAAAAATGAGTGATCGAGGGAGACCGACAGGGAAGATGAAGCCATTGATAACATCAACAGCAGTAATTGATTGAGCACACTGCTGACAAGGTGATTGTTTAAACTTGCAGTGGTGCATTTTACTCAAGCGGCAGCAAGATGACTCTGATAACAAAGCACACCAAGCACTTTTATGGAGTTTTTAGACTGGGTCACTTCATGTGTTTTTAGTAATAGCTATCTAATTATGAAAACACCAAGTGCTCTCCAAGATGCATTTGAGACAGATGCGAGAGGTGGAGGCGGTTAGAGACGTGTATAAGATGCAGTCAAGTGTAAATGCTTCTGTTTGCTAATTAATCCCAAAGTCCCGAATGGTTTAGGTTCAGTCCGCATGTGAGCGAGCAATCCGCGGATGAGACACATGGATTGAGCAAATGCAAATCTCAAACATCATTTGCCATAAAAGAGATCCATTAGCATTACCACTAGTGTACTTTATAATGTGCAATCAGATAGCAATCCATTCAATTAAGATGCATGAAGTAAGTAGTTTCACCACAACATTTTCATTAAAGAAAGACTTTTCATATTTTGAATAAAGTATACACTATTGTTCAAATGTTTGGGGACGAAAGAAGTCTCTTATGCTCACCAAAGCTGCATTTATTTGATAAAAAATACAGTAAAAACAGTAATACTGTGAAATTTTATTACAATTTAAAATAAATGTTAAAATATAATTTATTTCTGTGATGCAAAGCTGAACTTTCAGTATCATTACTCCAGTCTTCAGTGTCACATGATCCTTCAGAAATCATTCTAATATTGATTTGTTGAAGAAATTCTTATTATCATCAAAGTTGTGCCATTTAATAATTTTGTGGACACTGTGATCCATTCATTCACAGTAGTGTATATCAAGTAATTAAAAATTATATTAAATAATTATCATTATAATACATTTTCCTAATTTTTTTTTTATAATTTTATTAAGAAAAGCTTCAGGTTTTTTGGACCCACATATGTATTTCAGGGGTACAACAGCTTGTCACTGGGGCTGTACCCTTAAAAGGACATCTTTGTGATATCGCCAACTACTGGCTTGGCAGCAGAATACAGTGTTTTTAATAGATTTCACGGATGCGTGTGAACAAGGATCGTTTTGACAACGTTGTCGTCGGTAGATGTTTCCATTTTAAGTACATTTTTGTCGTTTGGAGTAGCAATACATATCTTAAGGTACTACTATGAACCTTTTAGGGGTAAATAAGATACAAAGATGTCCTTTTAAGGGTACTGCCCCAGTCAGTGACAGCTATTGTACCCCAATTCTAAGAGTGTATCAAGTGTATCAAGAAGCTGAACTCAAACCTAGCACTTTTTCTCTTCAGGTGTTTTTAAAAAATGCATTCCGTCATTGTATTATTCCAAGAGTTTCATGTAGAAGAGAATCTTGCATTACATTCTTTCAATGACAATTTCAGTTTTCTGCTTATTTTATTGTCTTCAAGAATATGGAGTGTCGCCAATTGTAACAAAACTGTTGTTTTTTTGCACAGAAACAAAGTACATAGTGACCAGGTGTGTGTTAATGGGATCCACTGCTGATTCTTACAGTCACACAGAGTTCCCAGCAGGCATGTGCAGAAAGAGCTCTGCCGCGTCTATCTCGTGTATTTCCCTTACTTAGCGTAGTATATGACTGTAAGAATACGAATGCTTCCGGTCTTCACTTCCTACTTGAGCCCAGCAGGCAGCAGCCCAAACAAAGTGACAATAAGCCATCTGTCATACGAGCGTAGACTGTTACACTGTCTCCAGTGCCTCCGGAGCTCCTTACTGGGCGACATTAGCAGGGTTAAACAGTCGGTAGGAAGGAAAACTCGTCACTGCATAGCCATATGCCTCTTCTCCTCAATTGCACAATGAAAGAAAGCTTGTGTGAAATCCTTATGCTTTTGGTGTCCAGACCTGAGAGCTACTTTTCTGAAAATCATCAGGTGTTGATTAGTTTGCGATTTGATTAATCCTAAACATCAGAGCGTATGTTATGGTAATTGATTTGTAGGAGCCCTCATCAAGTTTGTGAGGCTTCTCATCTCTGTGTGACAGTCATCAGCCTTTTTTTCCTCCATTTAATGTCACCAATCACCTTTAGCTAGAGCGTATTTAAAAAGCCATTGATCTTTATAATGCAGTGCTTTAATATGACAGTAACAGTTGTACGTGATGCAGGAAGTCAAATTGTGGAGATTGATGAGGGCTTGCAGGTGAATTATAATCCATCTACCTGAGTGATGCCTGCGCTGTGTTCCATACCAGCAGGCCGACAAATAAATAAAACCCACAAAGGTGACACTAGGAATTGATACTTAACAATCCCTCTGAGCAACAAGCACTAGGAGCGGCTTTGACTGAGAGGAAAACTCCCCCGGAGAGACAAAGAGCGAGAGAGAAATGGCAAAGCTAGGAAGGTTAATGGAAAAGAATGGACTGGATTTGCCAAAGGTCACACATACAGAGTCAGCACCTTGTTTATGATTAGAAGAGGTCTGAGCACAGCTTGTGTTTGAGCCGCTTAATAAAACGCTTTAAATGACTATTGATTCATGCTTCGGAAGAGAACTATGAATCTACTATGTGGTGATTACCTGTATAAGCATGAGGTCCAGCGTTTTTAAATCCTTAATGAGAGTCTGTACGGTAAAGTGTGGTCACAGAGGTTGATCTTCTCCTTTTTAATTGGTTAGAGGGCCTATATTTCATTATAATAAATAATGTTGTATCTTCTAATTTCTAAAATTGTAGTCGGCCATGAGATGTTTGAAGACAAATTGTGAATTTTAATGGCCAGTGGACCATCTCTTATGCAAATTGACTGTAGAATTAATTGATTCGATCCAATTTCCAGATCCTTAACTAGATTGTGGGATTACTAACTAAATCTGGAATGTGATGTATGTGTGGTGTCCGTGCGGTACAGGGCCTTAACTGGCCCTTCTGATGATTTTTCAAAAATTCCCAGGATGAACTTATTTGGAGCGCACGCCGTAATCTCATTCCCCGTGCTGTATCGGGATGTGAATATGATGAGCGACTGCTGGGAGTCTGTTAGTGCACTCAGTCTAGGTTAGTGCTTTGGATCAATGCGTGACCCTATTGGGAAAAAAAAAATGGGGAATTTGGTAAAGAACTGACCTTTAGATGAAAAGAAATGGACTGAGATACGAAAAAAAAAAAAAAAGCAATATTCTGGTAAAATTGCAAGGTGTATGAGTGTAATTAGCTGATATCAATAATGAGGTTGCATAGTTGTAATGATGATTTCCTCATGGGGATATTGATGCTGATAGGTTGCTCTAACTGTGGAGAACGTGTGGCATGGTGTGCTTTTGTTTAAATGTGCATGTGTTTGTACACTTCAGTATTCATATTGGTGCCATATCAATTGGTTATGAGCCAAAATTGTAGATTTTCTGATTTCAGAATCAGAATTTGTTCATATAGAGACAGAGCAACACGCGTCATAATCTGAAAACAATCCAGCAGTCCCAATTGACTTTATATAGTGTGAGGCTGCCTCTTTGTCATTTCTGGCTTATAAGAAAAAATAGAACAATGTCTAAAAGCTGCTATGTGACATGGTGTACAACAAACAAGCTAAAAACCCAGACCTTAGTTTTTATAAGCTATCGACCCCCAAAAAAAACAATGTTTAAGGACACAAAAATGGATATAGGCAGTGAGACAGAGCACAACGGCTCATATTACAATAAGAAATACATTGGAGGGGAACGTATTCGGCGACAGCTGAAATAATTCTTTGACGGTTAAAAATAATGAATTTTTTTTCTTTGTTTGTTTAGCATAACCTGTCGCCGATTACGTTCCCCTCCAATGTATTTCTTACAGTAATGTGACCTGTTCTGCTCTGTCTCACTGCCTGTATCCTCTTTTGTGTCCTTAAACATTTGTTTTTTGGGGTCGACAGCTTATGAAAACTTAGTTCTGGGTTTTTTAGCTTGTTTGCTGTACACCATGTCACATAGCAGCTTTTAGACATTGTTCTGTTTTTTGTCACAAACGACAAGAAGGCAGCCTCACACAATACTAAGTCAATGGAGACGGTTGGATTGTGTGGGCGTGGCCTAAATGCGCTCTGTCTCTATTGGATATGTATCAGCTGATATTAGATATTTTAAATGTGCATACTTGTTTTTTGTGCATGCTTGTTTTTACATTTAGATTACTTTTGCCACCCTCATATGTAATTTTAAAGGAATAAATGAAAATTACCCCAAGCTTTACTCACCCTCAAGCCATCCTAGGTGTATATGACTTTCTTCCTTCTGATGAACACAATCGGAGTTACCTTAATAAATATCCTGACGCGTCCAAGGTTTATAATGGCAGTGAATGGGATCAATGAGTATGAAGCTCAAGAAAGTGCATCCATCCATCATAAACGTACTCCACACGGCTCTGGGGGGTTAATAAAGGCCTTCTGAAGTGAAGCGATGCATTTGTGTAAGAAAAATATCCATATTTAACAAGTTATGAAGTAAAATATCTAGCTTCCGCCAGACCGCCTTCCGTATTCAACTTAAAGAAAAAAGAAAGTGTAACACCTCTTGCAGTTCAAAACTTTTACGTCCTACGCCTGTTCAACTTACAAGAAAGCTTAACTGACGCGACATCAGTTACGCTTACTTCCTAAGTAGAATATGGAAGGTGGTCTGCCGGAAGCTAGATATTTTACTGTATAACTATGATACATAATATGGATATTTTTCTTAAAAAACGAATAGCTTTGCTTCAGAAGGCCTTTATTAACCCCCCGGAGCCATGTGGAGTACGTTTTGCTTTGGATGGATGCACTTTCTTGAGCTTCATACTTACCAGTTCACTGCCATTATAAAACTTGGATGCATCTCCGATTGTGTTCATCAGAAAGAAGAAAGTCAAATACACCTGGGATGGCTTGAGGGTGAGTAAAGCTTGGGGTAGTTTTCATTTGAAAGTGAACTAATCCTTTAATAGCACTAACAATTTAAAAACAGTGTCAAATGTAATCTTTATAAGATCTCAAAATAAATTTCTTTTTCAAAATGTTCCAGCTATAATTTTGTGATTCCTAAAATCACTTCTAGGATTTTTTTTAAAAATGCAAAATAGTATAATTTCCCCCCCAATGTTCCCCAAATACATTTTATAGAATTTTACTATCAGCCATTTATCAGTTGTTGTCTATAACATTAAAATAATTATTGGTATCGGCAGAACTTTAATATCATGCAGTAAGCAGTATCACTGTAAGAAACTGGTGACATGATCTCATAGCTTTATTTTTTTTTCTCTCCACATGTTGTATAGCAATGCATCAGCAATGGATATCTGTCATTGTTAGCCCATATATATCATGTCGAAGAGGAACTTGAATTATATCAAAGACAGCTTTGGATCAATTCACTCATGTGGAGAGTTTGCGCTGTGCACCCTGTGTGGTTTTAAATGCTTAAAAATAGGTCTTTTTATTGTGTGAGTGGCCAGAGCAAGCTCTCTCATCCTCTGTGATCTTTGCCAGGGGTCGTGTAATGCTCCTTAATGTGCTCGTAAATCATGGCTGGTCAGCCCATGCACACAAGAATGTAAAGAATCCAACGCAGCCTCCATCTATCTCTCTCTCTTCTTCTCTCTTCAAGTCAGTCCAGTAAATCTTTTTTTCTCCTGAACACTCAAAGAGGAATTTCTCTGCAGCTGATTTTCTGCAAATTAATTACATACTGAGCTCAATGATGGATTTAGGAGTGTAGTAGACCCGTTGTGCTGTTCTCTTTACCATGAACTAAAGCTCATACAGTGCAATGTCTAAATTAGATCTTGATCTTTCTTTGTTTACAGGCAGATTTCCCATCTGCTGCTATATCACACAAACACTGCAGGATGTTTTTTTTTTTTTAAATGGGGCTGATGTTTAATGGTCAGTCTAATCTAATAAATGGTGAGCCTCTCATGCCTCTTTGAATTTCAGTTACTGAATTTCTCTCTTGTTGTATTAATATAATATTAAAGGGTTAGTTCACCCAAAAATGAAAATTCTGTCATCATTTACTCACTTTCATGTCGTTCCAAACCTGTAAGACCTTCGTTCATCCTTGGAACACAAATGAAGATCTTTTTAACCAACTCTGAAAGATTTCTGTTCCTCCATTGACAGCTACACAACTACCATTTTCAGGCTCCAGAAATGTAGTAAAGACATAATTTAAAGGGTTAGTTCACCCAAAAATGAAAATTATGTCATTAATTACACATGTAAGACCTTCGTTCATCTTCAGAACACAAATTAAGATATTTTTGATAAAATCCAGGCTCAGTGAGGCCTGCAGTGCCAGCAAGATAATTAACACTTTCAGGTGCCCAGAAAGCTACTAAAGACATATTTAAAACAGTTCATGTGACTACAGTGGTTTAACCTTAATGTTATGAAGCGACGAGAATAATTCTGTTCATCAAAAAATCAAAATAACGACTTTATTCAACAATATCTAGTGATGGGCAATTTCAAACCACTGCTTCATGAAGCTTCAAAGCTTTACGAATCTTTTGTTTCAAATTAGTGGTTCGGAGCGTGTATCAAACTGCCAAAGTAACCCCCCCCCCCCAGTGGAGAACCATTGAAATTTTGAAACACTTATGACATAACGAAGCCTCATTTACTGAAATCACATGACTTTGGCAGTTTGATTCATGCTCTGAACCACTGATTCGAAACAAAATATTTGTAAAGCTTCGAAGCTTCATGAAGCAGTGTTCTGAAATCGCCCATCACTAGATATTGTTGAATAAAGCCGTTATTTTATTTTATTTTTTTGGCGCACAAAAAGTATTCTCGTCGCTTCATAACATTAAGGTTGAACCACTGTAGTAACACGAACTGTTTTAAATACATCTTTAGTAGCTTTCTGGGCACTGAAAGAGTTAATTATCTTGCTGTCAATGGAGGCCTCACTGAGCCATCAGATTTTATGAAAAATTTCTTAATTTGTGTCCTGAAGATGAACGAAGGTCTTACGGGTGTGGAACAACATGAGGGTGAGTAATTAATGACAGATTTTTCATTTTTGGGTGAACTAACCCTTTAAGTAATCCACGTGACTCCAGTGATTTAACCTAAGTTTTATGAGTGCATTGTTTGTGCAAAAAACATAATTTACCACTTTTACAAAATATGAATCTCCAACGTGTGTTCACAAGAGCACCACGACGCATGCGTGTTGTGTTGACGAGAGCTGACGTTATTGTGTGAATGCGTGTTGGAGATTAATATTTTGTAAATAAAGTGGTAAATTGTTTTTTACCACTTTACCAGTTTTTTTGCACAAACAAAGCACTAAACATGGATTCACATGGATTTATTTTAATGTCTTTGATACCTTTCTTGGGCTAGAAAATGGTAGTTGCATAGACTGTCAATGCAGGGACAGAAAGCTCTCAGATTTCATTAAAAAGATCTTCATTTGTGTTCCGATATTTGCGTTGGAACGACATGAGAGTGAGTAATAAATGACAGAATTTTCATTTTTGGGTGAACTAACCCTTTAATATTAATTAATCAGCTTGTAATTTCAAAGAAAATCCAAAGATCTTGATAAGATGTTTCATGCAAGGCCATATCCAACATTAATATTAATATTAAGAGCATTTGCAGAAAGATACTCCAAGAGCATATTTTAAAAATGTAATATAGCCTATTTATTACAAATACAAATGAAATATATTTTTTATTATTTTTATTTGATAAAAATGTTTATAGAATAATACATGTAGCTACTAGGTATATAATCATTTATTAAAAACATTTAAACTGATATTCTCTGTCTGTTTAGAAGTTTTATATTCTGTGTGAAGTTTTATATTCTAGGCAAGTAGGCTCGGTTAGATGCTGTTTAAATACAGCAAAGCACTCAGCATTCCGTTTAGTTGCACTGAAGGGGCCACCGGGAGGCCAGCTCCTATTTTGCATATGGAACAGTGCCGCGTGGTGATGAATGGTAAGTTCAGCAGTACAGCACAGACGGTGTTCCATTCTCTCGCGGCCACTCGTATAAAGATATGTTCGCATACTTATCTGCAAATTACTGTATCAGATTATTTATTTAGATCTGTGATTTAGCCTCAACAATTCATTACAGAGTCATTTGTACCTTTAATCAGAATGAATGGAATAAAGGGCTATATTTCCATCCTCTTGATTACGAATGCTGCATTGTAATCTATAAACGGAAACAAGGTTGAGAATATAGTTAAATCTATGATTAATTGTGCAATGTTGCTGATAGTCCCGAAACCCTCCTGGAAGGGGGTTGAGAGCCACTCAAGGTTACTAAGTTAGGCTACTAATTATATTGGGTCTAGATTGATTTACGCAGAATGACTGAGGTTGGCCAAACTGAAATTGCTCAATTAGTTCAAATTTCAGCTGAAGTTAATATTTTTGAAAAGGTAGATTTTGCTGTTCCGTGCTTAGCTTATAAAATGACACACGGCGACGTCCTAATTAAACATAATTAATCAAAATGAGTTATCACCCACTCTGCCAGGGGCGGTGCCCACAAGCCTTGGCTTCCTCACCGGTAACGTTGCTATAGTCCAATTTTGCTCAAATGTAATAATAGACTGTTTTTAGGAAAGGAGAAAACCAAATCTGTTTTCTCTGGTTGTACTTCAGCTCTGAAGAAGAGTGTTGGAAGAGAAGTGCACTGCCTGTCATTAGGCCCAGCGGGTTGAGCGCTTGTGAAGCTGCTTGAGAGAGAGAAAGAGAGAGAGAGAGAGAGAGAGAGAGCGACTTGTCTAAATGATTAATGTTGCGAGGTTGGTAGGCGGAGGCGGAGGAAGGCATATATGTAAGGTTATGTATTAAGAATACAAAGTACAGTATTGCCTAATTCAAAAAGTATCAAAGTAAAATTCACAGAAGCACTTTTAAGCTAAATTAAGATTCACTCTCAGTTGTTCTCAAATGTTTCTACCAAACTAACAAAGAAAAAAAAACATCTGAAATACAACAGAATGACCACATTATTGTCATTTACGTCCATGCAATACAGTCACCTTTATTGACTATCCAGAGGGATTTAATTAGTTTGAAGCAACCACTTTTCAGTTTCAAAACACATGCTTTTAGTCTGATATGGCCAAGTTACAATAAAGGTGGTAAGAACTAGAAATGTATATGCATTTTACATTGCAGCTCTGTCATGACCACACTTTCGTCTATGTGAATAGGTAAAAACAAATTAAAGCAAGGATTCTGACATTGTGACACAGTAGATACGTCCTCTTTTGTTGCTTTATTCATTTGTCAGTCAAAACACCATAAATTCAGATTTAAATGACCAGTACTTTCAGTATAAAACAGAAAAACTCAGCGTAATGCATTATTACTTGGAGAACAAATCAGCAAGATTCAACATGGCCATTGTCAACAACATTCTGAGTTAAAAGATTCAGCATATGCCTTGGGAAAAATAGCATATTGTTTTGAGAGAAATAAAAATACTGTATGTTGCACACTTAAAAAAAGTTGAGCTGATGTTAATGACAATTTAAAGTCTTAAATTTCTGTGTCCAAGAGATAAAACCTGTACAAGTGGGCTTGCATCCGTGTGCAATAAATCTTGGCGCTTTGCAAAGATATTACTACAGCAGTTTATGCACAATGAAGACTAACTCCGATTTGCCATGTACTAGCTGATAACATGTAATCTGGATCAAAGCAAACTTGGTTATTGAACTCATCCAAGTTAACTTTTCATATATATCATCATCTAGGGGCAATAAATCTTCAATTTCCTTATATATAAATCATGTCAGAGAGAGTAACAATGGGAAAATGGCTGATGAGCAACAGAATAGCTACATATTTTGTGGAGAATTTGTATTTCACTTATCAATGATGTTGAAAGAAGTCACTGTCCTTATGTGAATCATTCTTTAGTGCTGGATTCTGAAAGCAGAAAGCAGTCCCTGATTGTTGAATTTCCTGTAGTTTCACCAGTGGCTCTGTGCACAGTTCATCACAGACACTGATGGTCTCTCATAGTGGTACTGGAATGTTAATGGCATTGAAGTATCTGCTGCACTGCCACTAATCACAAAGGGCTGGTTACCTGTTTCCAGGCAGGAGTAAGAGGACTTTGCCATTGACTTTTCCTTATGATCTTTCTTATACTTCATGCGGCGGTTTTGGAACCAGATCTTAATCTGGCGGTCAGTGAGCTTCAGCAGCGCAGCCATTTCAAGTCTCCGTGGGCGGCACAGGTAAGCGCTGAAGTGAAACTCCTTCTCCAGCTCGAGCAGCTGGGCGGAGGTGAATGCTGCACGTGCCCGTTTACTGTTAGAACAGCCGCTATCCCGTACTCCTGCATCACCACTGCTGTGCCTGGAATCACCTGGAAAACATCACATAGATGCGTTCAAGTCCACAAGATTTGTCAAACATGGACTGATTCTCAAGTTTAGACAGTGAACAGAACCCCTGTCCCAAATTATTAATTGTGTTGAATAGCATAATCTCTCTGAAGCTTATGAAAATGTAGCATGACACCCTTGAATATGCGGCTGCAAGTTTAAGCCCCCAGTGATAAATCGGTGTACTTATAATTCAGATCACTGTCTTTGGGCAGACCACTGTTGGTTGACTAATCACTAAGTTAATTATCCATTCCAAATGATTTCTACTGTTAGATTCCTAAAGATTTGTGTGTGTGGATTTTTTTCATCCATTGTCCTTCTCATCAAAAAAGTTTTTTCAAGTAGTGACAACAATGCCATTTTTTCATTACTGTACACATAAGCTGACACCCACCACATTATATTCACTGTATAACCTCACTAATTATTGTGTGTTTTGTAGAATTTATTCACTAGTGTCAATGTAAGGCTTAGGCTAAAACAAGTGAAACAGTTTTATCTGCATGACCCAGAAAAGCATAGCCTCAAACAATATAAAATTTCCACTGTAGACTTTTTTTTATTATTATTCTGCTCCTTAGTAAAAGTTTAAACTTAATCAAGTTAACAGAACAACTGGCGGTCTATAGAAAATATTACTTTCCTTAGAAGTTCTCTCCTTTTTTATGTAGACATTTTCACACAGTGAAACATTATAACACTGTTAGACACCATATCAAATCCCTATACTTGTAATAATTGTGTTTTTGGTCAATGAGCAATAAGAATAGATTATATTTGCCCCACTCTCTCTTTTTTTTTCCATAGCCATGTGTCCACATTCATCTTAAGACTCTTTAACTTTTGTGTTCTTGATGGATTGGACTCATAAACATATTTAAATTAATTACCTTAAATTGTCAGAATGGAACTAAAGCTTTAGGTACAGTAAACAAAGTAAACACCATCTTTATAAGCCAAGACTGAAATGTTGCCTGTAATTATGGGTTCATTTTCTATTTAAGGAGTAAGGAAAACACTAATAATTGATTAATAACTGTACTTCTCAATGATGTCAGACATTGACATCGGTGTCTAAGTGACAAATCACATTGACATAGAACCAAATCTGACACAGCTGTTATTCACGATCGACTAAAATATGACTGACTGATTAGATTAAGTGTTTCTAAGCAATACAAATCAATATACCTAATTTATTCCAAAAACGAGTTCTCTCACCTGATTCCATGACGTTAATGGAGCTAAAGTTTATAGGTGTATGTGTCTCTCTCATCCATGGGTACTTCTTGCTTGAAAAGCAGGAAGTTGAGAGCTTGCATCTCTTGTCTCTTTCCATAGCATTTCCATCGTCCAGGGAGCTTGTCATTTCATTCGTAGGGTAATTGTCATCAGCAGAGGATGAATAGGGATGTTGGATATGAGAGAGTTTTCGAAGGTTCCAAATATGGCCTTCATAATGTTTTGATGAATTGTCTTCGGCATGTTGACTCCACGCAGAACTGCTGTCCTGTAGTGCACAAGGGGAGAAATGTTGCTCCATTGAACAAACTTGAGATTTATTGCAACATATCTTGGTCAAGTATGCATTGTTAATGTGAAATTCGTAAAACGAATTCTTGTGCATCTCTAACCGTCCTGATCACTCGGGTTGCGTAATTGATCACACAAGGTGTAGGAAAGACATGAAAGTACACTCACTCGCGTCTTTAATTGTTTGCCAACAAGGGTAAACAATGTAGTCACGTGATGGCCTCCTCCAATAGCCTCGCGCCCTCGCTGTTTGAGTTGTAAAGTGCTCGAAAGCAACCAAACGACGATTCCGTTTTCCTCCGCATTCTTCAACTATTTTGCAATTTCGAATGATTATCCTGTGGACAGACGAAAAGCCATGAGCATAGCTCATACATTACCCTGTTACCGTGCTGACAAGAGTTCAGAGAGCGTGATTGAGAGGTGGGAGGGAGTAGGAGACCCATTTGGACAGAGAAAAGACAAGCATGTCTGGGATCGCGTCTCCTAGTTTTGCCACAATGGATTGCAGAATACAGACTTCATTTCCGTGATAATGTTTTATATTACAGTTTTTGAAACCTTGACTTACTTTTCAGTCCTCTTGTGGTAGGTATTTAAAAATAATCGACTTGTTTGCCTTATAGTTAAGGAAATAGTCATTTAACGCTTTGCAGTTAACAACAGCTCCATACTTGTCTTGTCGATCGCCTATTTCTTTTAAAAATCGTTTTAAAATGTTTTTAATCTATAGTAAACAGCCATGTACATGTTTTAGCAATGCTTCTTTGTGAATAAAATATTTCAGTAATATTGTTTGTCTTTCTCCATCAGCATGTTTTGTAAAAAAATAAAATAAAAAAAAAATAAAAAATAACGTTTCTGATTTGTGAAATTGCAACACAGTGTGAATGTATCTATCGAATACTAATGGCGTTTTTATACATCTTTTCAACGTGTTTTGAGATTTCTGCTCATTTGTAACTGGTGAAAAAGACATCAAGAGAATCAATGGGTGTGGTCAAACAAAGGGATTTTGACTGTCACTGCTGTACTGACAATGCATGTCAAAAAAATCTTAGTGGAAGGATAGAGTTTGTTTTTTAATTAACTGTCAGTGTGAGAAAGGAGTCGCTATGATGGCCATTTCCTAGTCTCGGGGAACCAAAGAAATATTTTCAAGTTGTTCGTCTGTAGTAAGAATCGCATTGTCTACTATTTAAAACAATGTCTTGATGAACAAAGAGCCCAGATTGGGCGCATAAGGATGACATTTTAGGGCAATGGTAAAGTCTTTAAAACAACAAGTTACCCGGCTCCAACAAGTTTCTAAACTCATTTTAGATCATTACAAATTGATCTCAAAAGCTTTATATTCACAACAAAATTAGTCTTTGACCTCTCTGACGTCATATAGCCAATGGAAGGAAGAGGGTCTACAAAACGTTGACTATTTAGCACTCAACCTGCCCAGATCGCTGTTTTTCAGACACCTATCGACACAGTAAGGATACGTGTTTAGCCAAATGCCGATTAAAACGGCTTGCCGATAACATTATAGATAAAGCAGTCGCGCTGAAGTAGCCTAATGTTAAGTCAGTGAACATAAAAGTCACCACCCTTCCTTTACATAAGCTGTGGACAGCGGTTGTCTCGCACTAGTGATTAATTGTGCACAAGGACTGAAACCCAAGGACTAGTCTCTTTTCATTTACTCTCCACAGTGTCTTGTTTGAGTATTTACTCAGACACTCAGTACTGTCAATAACATGTCTAACGTATTTTCGAAGACAAAGACTGATAGCCTCAACGACTCACTCTCTTTCTCCTGCAGGGATTTTTTAGGGAATGTTTATATTAATACACTGCTAAAGGAGTTTCTAAGACACCAAAAAAGGCCTTCCAGTATGGCCAGGTTTGTGTTTAAATAATGGTCATCTCAATCCTCGCTCATGTGCAAGATTATAGGCCTACTATGACGTGTAAAATGGCGGCATAATGACAGCAATTTAAAAGCCTTGTCTTTCATTTCAAATGGTTTAACTAGTCAAATCATAACCATTCATATACTGTTTATTAAAGAAGAATATCAAAGAGCCACGAGGCTATCCTCTCCGGTTGTAACACTAAAATCAATCTTTTTTTAAGAACGATTTGTTATTTTGAGTTCAGTGAATTGCTGTCACAAGCCTTGTCAAATAGAAGCATTCACTATGCATATTACAAGTCCGGCTTCTGCCGAGCTGCAGCGCTATTAACATGAAATATTACTGCGCCCGAGTGTGCAGGGAATGCAAGAGTACTCATTCCATAACCACATTTGAATTAGATATTCAATAAATGATATTTAAACTATTTCGATGCATTTTTTTATTTTATTAATATTTTGGAAGAGGTGGTGTTGGTGAAGGAGGTTTTTTTTTAATTATCCTTCAGCAGGTTTTTATGGTTCCCCTATTTCAAACTCTTCCCTTATTGTTTGAAAGTCGCCTGTGATCTTGGGAATTTTCTAATTAAAGTAAGTTTGTTCCCTTGTCTCATGCCGCTGGGTCCATTCACTAAATCTGAAAAGGAATCTTTGATGTAGTGGCTCAGCAAGACCATAACTCAGCGCCTCCGCCGGTACACTACAATTCTCAGTGAACTCTGTTTGAACCACGTTGCTGGCAATAAATCATTTTTCTTTCTCTCACAAAAGCGCGCCGGTCGCTCTGGGTGTCAACCCTTTTATAATTCCTCCCTACCTTCTGCGCTCTTGTGGTTGCTGACACAAACAGCTGCATAAAACATCGATAATAACATCGCTTTAACCATTTCATGCAAAGATAGACTCTCTAAAGAGTATAAAAACGGGAATGAGGCAAATGTTGGTAATAATAGACAAATTAACGAAATGCACAAAGGGCCAGTGCATAGATGTCTGTTGCTACCATAACTCCAATTGGTGAGGACATTACCCAAAATGTACACCCCCACCCCCCACCCCCCTCCCTCACAGTTTTTAAAACTTTGTAATGGCGGATAAAAAAGTTTTAACGAACATGGCAATTGTATAAATAGCTTTCTTTCTTTCTTTCTTTCTTTCTTTCTTTCTTTCTTTCTTTCTTTCTTTCTTTCTTTCTTTCTTTCTTATGTAGGCTGTGTCTATTGAGATCCACGAGTAGACATTTTGGATTTCATAAAATCATCATAATCTTTTCGTTGTTTGTGCACACCGCAATGGATTAATTTCTTCCGTAAACATTAGTAATATCCTAATGGGCTTTTTAGGCATAGGATAAATAAGAGAATAAAGGATTTTGATGAGCAGAGGATGCTGTCGTTTATAACGATGCATACAAAAGGGCCTGAAGAGCAAAGACTATGAACCTAAATAAAGGAGTAAAATTTAGAAATATCTCTCAAGTATTCCTGGAACTTAGAAATGAGCTCGACTTGATGTAGTCGACTGCTCTGTTAATTGTTTCCATTGTTCTTAGCCACTTTAAAGTGCACGTGTCATGCCAAATTCAGTCCAGTATGGAAAAAATATAGCCTATATAATATAGGAAACCTGAAAGATAAGTACAATGAGGTACAACTTATTTAAAGCTGCCTTGTACTTATAGAGTACTTATTTCAATAGCATAACTTCCTCGCACATGTGCCACATTTTACTTATGCATTCTATACATTCAAGATTTAAAAAATCATAAATAAAATGATGGCACTGTATATGTCAAACACTTATTTGCATTCATGTTGAAATGCGTAGCTTCATATTTTATTTCGAACATCTTATCTAAACACCTATATGAATGATTATCTAAAAAGTCATTGGAATTTAATCTTTGTTCCTTCTAAGATAAAGTTGTTCAGTTGCTTTTGCAAGGATTTAATAACCAGCGTGTCTTTATGTACTTTAAAATTTTAATAGGATTTCGAATACTAGAATTAATATTCTATGCCAGTAGAACATGGCTGTTTGAACCACTCACCATGAAGTACAGAAAACGTTAAACTACGAATGCCATTTCTCTATAGAAGAGATGACATTAATCATTGCGGCGCAGCAGCACGTCTAGTGACCTCCTCATGACCGCATATGTTTAGACACATTGCAGACACCCCGGAGGACTGGACAAAAGCCTCAATACACAATTCTACATCTATACCGTGACACTGGGAACTTCTCAGTTGCAGCAATGGAATCATTCTTTTAGGCTATAAGGATATGGCAACCAATGTGAAAATTTAGTAACTTATAACTGCAGTTAACTTTTTAACAACTTCTTTATTGTTTGTTTGTTAAAGTGAACAAATTGGATTAGATTTAAAAGTACATCTTTCCTGGTGTCTTGGTATTTGTTTTTAAGAAAAGTTCACGTGAGACATAAGTGTGGAGGCCTGACAGACAGGTAAAGAGAAGAGATGTTCTCAGGTGGCCCTTCATTCATATACGACCGTTCTCAGTCTCGCATTCTTAACAAACTGCCCCTGTCCCATTATACGCTGAATTCTTCATTGTAACGAGACTTTATAGACAGAGACTGGGTAAAAGACTACAGGTTAATTCGATAAAAACACTAGACGCACTGTAGCTTCAATCAGTAACTCGGTAAAATAAGGAACTTTTAGTGATAATGGATGGTCTACAATTCTGTGAGCGACTCTTGTGTAGCTTGTTGCCTGGCAACTTGAACCGATCACAAGATCACTCATCTCTTTCATCAGACACTTTTTTTTTCAAGAATAAAAAATATTGTTGGGTTTCCCACGCTGTTAAAATAATCTCAAATTATGGCTTGTGTATGTGTTTTTATTGGGCTACAGTCAAGCAACGCCTCTTTTCCAACAGCTAGCAGATCGTTCTGTTATGTAGAACTTACGTGCACAGTTCAAGTAGCAGCCAGGTCCAAAGATGTTGAACTAACGCCTAAACTTTCACCAGTGAGTCAAATAATTTGTCTCTCCATCACAAAAATCACATACATTTCATAATTTCATATTGACGTTAAACATTTAAACGGGGTTTTCAGTTACCACTTGTAGGCATAGTCAACACGATCACATGAGAATGCGTATCAATAGTACGAGTTTGTAATCTCGTAGAATATATACGCCAAAATGAGTTTTGGCGTGCTTATGGTACGCAGTGTTTCGCGTGTATATGATACGCACTTTATGGCGTGTATATGATACGCTCTTGGTTAGGATGGGGGTGGGAGGGTGGGGGGTTCGTACGTATAGTACGCCATAAAGTGCGTATCATATGCACGCGAAAAACTACGTACCATAAGCACGCCAAAACTCATTTTGGCGTATATATTCTACGAGATTACAAACTCGTACTATTGATACGCCTACCTACATTCTAAAAAAAAAAAATGCTGGGTTAAAAACAACCCAAGTTGGGTTGAAAATGGACAAACCCAGCGATTGGGTTGTTTTGACGCAGCGGTTGGGTTAAATGTTTGCCCAGCATGATGAACAGTTTTAAGTCAAGTCAAGTCAAATTTTATTTATATAGCACAAATTTAACCCAACTATAGTTTAAAAAATTACTATATTTCTGGCTTAAAATGAACCCAAAATAGGTTGGAAATTAAAAATCAGACACATAAGTACTAGAGACAACAATAATAATCAAAAGGTGAAATTTATGCAATTTAATAAATGTGTATTATTTAATTATTATTCATTAAACTTATCAATAAATGTTCATTTATTAAACACAATATTAAATAATTTCCAACATATTTTGGGTTAATTTTATGTAAGCAATACAGTAATTTTTAAACAATAGTTGAGTTATAAAAAACTACCCAGCAGGTTGGTCAAAACAACCCAATTGCTGGGTTTGTCCATTTTCAACCCAACTTGGGTTATTTTTAACCCAGCATTTTTTAGAGTGTAGGCTACATGTTGCATTTTTTGGTTCAAAGAAAACTGTTATGTGTTTCTTGTGGAAATATACACTCTAAAAAATGCTAGGTTAAAAAACAACCCAAGTTGGGTTGAAAATGGACAAACCCAATGACTGGGTTGTTTTGACCAAGCGGTTGGGTTAAATGTTCGCCCAACCTGCTGGGTAGTTTTATTTAACTCAACTATTGTTTAAAAAATAATGTATTGCTTGCTTAAAATGAACTCAAAGTATGCTGGAAATTAACATTTATTAATGTTTAATAAATTAACATTTATTAATAATTTTATTGAATATTAAACAGTAAACATTTATTATATTGCTTATTAAATGTTCACTTTTGATGATTATTGTTGCCTCTAGTAATTATTTGTTTGATTTTTAATTTCCAACCTATTTTGGGTTCATTTCAAGCCAAACATATAGTCATTTTTAAACAATTGTTGAGTTTAATAAAACTGCCCACATTGGGCAAACATGTAACCCAACAGCTGGGTTTGTCCATTTTCAACCCAACTTGGATTGTTTTTAACCCAGCATTTTTTTAGTGTATATATTCAAACTCTAACTATTCTATGTATTTGAGATTATTATTAAAGAAAAATAAAAAAGTCTCCTGATTGAAGTCACACTGTTGCTTAAGCTAAGCATCGTAACTCTATCAAGTTGTAATTTTGCGGTTGTCCTGCAGGTGACTTCATGACTTTAACGATGTACTCAGTGCTTCTATTCCTACGACTTCCATGCTATTTATAATGCTTTTGGGAAACAGATCGTAATTCTAAAATGATTGGTAAGATCTTACTCAGGCCTACGTTGCTTTTGGGAAATCCCAAAACGCCCCCAAGACGTTTATCATTAAAGGGGTTTCTTCATTTTCCACTTATGATTGTTTGTTTGACACTTAATCTGGAGTTAAGGCGTGTTCTCATTTAGCTCATGGTCACTCAATTCTCATGGGCTTTCTCGTGGATATCTAGTTCCCAGCATGCTTTGCGTGTGACTGCATTAGGAGAGTAAATGATGAAATTAAATATTGTTTTTGAGAAAAATTATTGTTTTTTGAGTGCACAAACATGGGGCGTCTTGATGTTGTAGGATGAAATGGCCGCCCAGAAAAAAAACCTTATTTTTCTTATTAATAGCCTAATATAAATCATAACCTAAAAAGTGAACACGGGAAGTTACTTGACAATGCTATTATACCTGGTCATTTTAAGAGTAAAATTAATTTCAATTGTGTTCTTTAGGTTCATTAAGACATATTAAATATTTTGACTTGAATAAAACCATGTAATTTAGATTGAAGCAATTATTTGATACATGATATATTTTTAGTTTGTGGTAAATATCTGTTCTTGAAACAACGTTATTTTTTGTCGTGTGTCCCCTCTCTCAGTCTGCTTTAGTTTGGGTGGCCATTAGGCATAGCATTTGGGGTCATACTGAGTGTAAAGGTTAAGGGGCAGGACATCAGAACAAAGATTATGGAGATATGCTGAGCGCAATGCAGACACTCTTCTTCGCTCACGCTCTTAGTTTAGCATAAAATGCGGGGAAAAAAATGAAAAGTGCAAAAGTCAAAGGCATGGTTAGACTCTCACATAGGACATGGAAAAAGAGCTGTATTACGTATTTTATGTGTCGAGCGGGTATTCAGTAGAACAGCCACATTTCTGGAAAATAACATGGTGACCCCCGATTCAACTCTGAGCCTTTTTGCGACGTTCACCACAGCTCAGTTTATACAGAAGACCTCATAACAATGCTAAGAACCTATTAAGAACTTAATTGAGTTGAGAAGACACTTGTCTTATAAAAAGAGTTGACAAAAATGCATTTTAGAATAAAAAGGCAAAATGACAATGCATTCAGTAGGCTACATCACAGAACAATGTAGGTAGTGATAATTTCTTATTGTTCATTTATTAAAGATAACGTGGATGATCATACTTCCCTGAGATATATTAATAAATGTTGTACCAGAAAAGCCCCATGTGGAAATTATGGAAATTATAATAAGATAAACGAATAGGCAAGTCAAAACTTGCAATGCTAAAAAGTGGTGCGCTGTAAAACTTTATATCATTTTGATGCTATACACTTGAACGACAGGGTCAACAGATGACTGTCATTGCGCAATTACTAGTCTCTAACTTCTTTATGATGGAAACAATCATCTGTTCTCATAACAATTGTATGTCTCGTGGAGTAATTAACATGGTGGAACCTGTATGCTTTACAACGGGTCAGTGTCAGGTTCAGTATAAACACGCAAAGTGTGATTCTTCACTTCCCGTGTAAATGAGGAGTTGGGCCGGTTGCTCGAAAGCAGGTCTTACTTGTAAGTGCTACTTTAAAATTAAAGTATGTTCCCCGAAAGGCTCGTTACTTTGATACGTAAAAACGTTCGTAGATTAACGAGAACTTAAAACCACTCGTAGAACAGTAACATGCAAGGAAATAAACAGATATCCATTTCGCCCCAGTTTACAGGAAAAACCACTGACAAAATAATGTGAATTACTTTGCAACTGCAAACACTTCAAAGTCAATATGAACCACTAATAAAGGCATAAACAATTGTAACTGTATTCAGGGAAAAAACATCATTTTGTCGTTGCATAATACCTGACAATATCGGTCGACAAATTACAATGTTAGATAATGAAAGTATATATTTCTGATAAAGCGCTTGGTAAATGCACGTTTCTGAAGACATAGGTGATGATCCTCGTGCTCTTCCTGCTTGTCTCTTCCTCCTCTTCTTCCTACAAGGGCAGGTTCAAAATCCTAAACACAGTACTTGTATTGCAGGGCAAACCCTCAATCATCTTTTTGATTTATGGACGCATATAAAGAAATGCCCACCTCCCTATACTGTACAGGTCACTACAGTGATGGGGCCGTGGCCGTCATTGTAGCCCTCCACTCTGTCCTTATATTATTTTTATGCTTAACAAATATAGTGTTATAGTTTAACCACTGCCAGATCGCATTTGGTATAATGCTGACATTAATTTAATTATATTATAATTACTGAAATATTTACTGAATAGCCTACTTATATTTATAATTATTGAATGAATTATATACCTATTTATACAGCATAATATAAATACATATGAAAAATAATAAATAATTTCCTTATAAATATTAAATAATTTTTAAATAGATTAATACATTAAAAATTTTTGGACAACTTTAACATGAAAGTGCAGACATTTTTTTTTTCTTTTTCTTTTTTTTTTTTTCTTTTTTTCTTTTTTTTTTTTTTTGCAGTAGGCCTTTTGTCACATTGTACTTTTGTAAATTGACGTTGTATTTAAATTTATTTTATAACAAACGATCTCTGTGCTAGTTTTGGAAACGCTACACAATCTTCATTAAATAATGTACGACAGGGGCCTAAGCTAAGACGATTTTTAGAGAGTGATTTGTAACTATTGGAAAACAGTGCAAATCCTGGCGCCATGTTGTTCATCCTGTATAAATTAAGTTATTCGGATCAATTATGAGCTATTGCAGAAAGCCTATTGTCGTTGCAGTAACTATCGATGCATTTCTTAAATGACAAATATTGTGGGAAAATATGTCTTAAAAAATTTTCTTAATGTTTAGAAAACTTAGCATATTTGTGATTATTTTCACTTGTCACCTAATACGACATTAAAAACGATTAATCTAACAGATGACATTAAAAATGTTCCAACGTAACTTGTCTTCTGCAAGTTTGCCCCAAACAGCCAACGCTAAAAAAAAAAGAAAGAAAAAGTTTTGTTTTGCTTAATCTAATCAGCTAATCTAAATTAACTGGTTTTATTGACGTAAAAAATATATTAATACGACTGAATCAACCTCATTAAATTCGCTTTTTACAGTACTGTAAGTATAGCTATAAATATTTATACATGCAAAATTGAAACTTGCGTGGAAGTTTATTGGCTGGCAAAGATCCACATGCGATGATTTCCTATACCTGTCCCCTGAACAACAGCCTACAGTATGTTTGATTTATAGTTTAATACAACATAAGTCAAACGTGACATTTGTTCTCTTTTTTTCTTTTAGCGTGCATTTTAGTAACAGAAAAGCTGCATTACACCTGCTGTTTAATGTCAGAAATCCAAGCAGCAAAGTCAGTCAGTCTGGAGTAGCAGCTCTGAGAAAAAGATTCTCAAAATGTAACTGCTGATCGTCTCATGAAACAAGTTTGTTTTGTGTTTTAAAAATTGTCATACCTGTTTGGATGTCAGAAAACATGCAATTAAGTTAAAAAAATGTATTTGTACAAATACTAGGCTACATGTATTTCGAGCACTTTTCTTAGATGTTGATTTTACAACTATATTAATTTTTTTTTTCATTTAGGTAAACGGTATAGAAACATTACTTATACAGACTGGCCAGCACTACACTAACATCTCGAAAGTGGATGCACCTAAAGAAAAAGTTACAAGATCGCACGCTATAGAAGGGCCTTGTCCCAGAGTTCACCGATCTCGTATAGGTCATACGGTGCAAAGCAACAAAGGAGAAACACATTCAGATGCCCTTCTTCTATCGCCACATCAATTTAACCAAAAACCCACAATGAAAGCAAGAGCACCGGTGGAACCCCAGGAAGCCTGTGAGGGTGCACACAGAAGGTACACGTTGAGAGAGCCAGTGGGGTCAAGGGGTGGGAGAGGTCGGCCGACCCGGCTGAAATGAAACTAATGGGACAGAAAATGTGTCCCCGAATTGAACTCGACTTTTCTTAGTTGCCACAAACTTCAATAAAGTATCTTTTCACCCTCTCGACATGGAGGCGACAGCATCTCGAAAGAGGCTGCCGGGATGCTACGATTTAGGCGTGCACATTCATTTCTCTCCGCTGTTCAGTAACATAATGGTTTCTGAATGCAGTTCTGCACCTACTCTTTTCAAGTGACTTCCAAAGTCATGGCCAGGCTAAGACGATGGCCAGTGCCTTTCTTCTTTTTTGGGTTTGGACAAACTATCCGCTGAAACATATTTTGCAGTGACGCTTTTGTGCACTATTTAGTTGCCTGTACAACTTAATACATTAGAAGTACAATTGACTATTGCTGCCAGACTTGATTGATGGTCTAAAATGACTCACTCCTTTGTGCTTCTCAGCCCCCCACTTAGCAAGCCGTTGTGTAATCTTCATTCAAGTCATGCCGATTTACAATTAATCAAACACATTCCTTATTTTCTGTACGTTTTTTTTTTTTTTTTTTTTTTTTTGAGAATTTATTTCAATAGAAACAAGTTTTTATGTTTAAAATTTAATGTATTCTTGTGCATAAAAAAAAAAAACAAAAAAAAAAAAACAGAAACGTCACAATAGAATTAATTTGCATGTGGGAGCGTTCTATGACGCATTGTAACTGATTTTGGTTCTGTGTGTCTATAGCTCCAAGTATCTGCTTAGGCGATGACGTTGCTTCGAACAGGATCTAGCGCCACTTTTTAAAAATAACAATATGGCACACAAAGAGGAGTGGCTTGAATCAGAACTTTCAAAAACAGAGGTACTAGGGTTATATTTCACCACATGCAAATTGCTTCATTTAAAAATAAATAAATAATAATAATAATAATAATATGGACATAACTGACAGCCTTTGTCTCTTTATATTGGCCTTTTGTATTTTTGCAATCGTATTAAGGTGATTCATTTCATACTCTATTGCACCTGAATATGTCAAGATTAATTAGCATTCATTTTAAATAATAACGAATTACATATTTAAAATGAGCTAAACTAACATTAAATATATATAGGCTCGATTTCATTAAGACCATAATATGTTCGACCTATTTTTACGTTCTGAATAGCATCCAGTGTTGTACTGTTTAATTTATCTATAAAATAAAACGAATTGGTTGAATTTGTTTGTCAGCTTGATAAATCTTGAAATTAATAGTGGAAAGAAACAGAAGCAGTGCAGGACGATTTTGAATACTGAAATTGATTTTCAAGAGACATTTTCAGTCATGTTGAAAACAATAATGAATAACAAGCCATCTTCTGGAATGAAGAGCGATAAGGTCCCTTCTGAAAAGGCCCGAATTATGTGCCACGTTAATCGAATACGTGAGAAAGTGATGTGTACAGAACCCAAACTAACCCCTGCACAACCCTCACCGCTCAAATATGAGAGATAGCGTTGTAAATATTATAGGTATGGCAGAAATAAAATGGCTAATTAATTTCCTTCAGTAAACCCATTCGACACCACTGGTGTATTTTTAAATGCACTGAAAACACGATTTTACTTTTGGGCCTACATTTGACTAACATAAAAGTCTCTGCATACCCCTGTTAAAAATATAGCTAAATAAAACGTTTTGCTATTTATGCGCGGGAATTTAATCTACATTGCATATTAATAAAAGTCACCCGAGTCTAGGTAAAACTAATAGACACTTACGTTTTATTGACCAATATAATTAGCACAAATACACTAAACTGGTTTTATTGCATCTCACAACAATCTGCTGTTAATAGCCTAAACACAACGCCATCACAACAAAAAAACTAAATGATAATTTAAAGTCTTAACCTTTCCATACGACAGATAACCCACAGCATGATTTACTTTTAAAGAAAACAAAGATATTTTTTTTCTATCGATACCCACGATAGTGTTTTTCATTTACAGTACAAAAAAACGTACCAGCTCTCTCAAGTGAGAAATAAATAGATTCGTTGTGCACTTCACCTTGGCAGCTGGGCAAAGAAAGGCCCACAAATAACATTTGAATAAAATGTCCATAACCTGCTTCGCCCAAAACATTTCTCTTGGAAAATGAAAAGAAAAAACAAAAACAAACAAACATCATATTGATTCAGTTTTTCGATAAATTAAACCCTGTTTCGCGTAGAAAAGAATTCATAGGTATTCGCAATAATCCATGCTATATAACATGCATTTTATATAACTGTGGACTTAAAGGAACCCCCATTACGCACAAGATACCTACGAAAACAAAATATATTATATTTTATAAATAATCAGTCATTTGATCTTCACGTCTCTCCTCGAAATAGTTCTCTTATAACCTTGTAATATCCTCGCCACGCTCGGTTCCGGAGAGGTCCTCGGAGGCTGACATGGTGTTAGTGGTGGAAGCTGCCGCCACAACGCCTGCAGCCGCTGAGCTTGTGTTGGACCCGGAGGAAATGCCCGTGGAGGACGAGGATCTGACTTTGGTGTTTGGCAGCCTATGGTCTTTTTTCCACTTCATCCTGCGGTTCTGAAACCAAATTTTGATTTGCCTCTCCGAGAGGACCAAGGAATGAGCAATCTCGATACGTCTTCGCCGTGTTAAGTACCGATTATAGTGGAATTCCTTCTCCAATTCTAAGACTTGCTGGCGAGTGTAAGCAGTTCTAGACCGCTTGGGTTCCGCTCCATTGTAACTAGAGTTGACTGGAAAGAGGAGAAGCAAAGGGAAAGAGGGAAAGAAAGAACAGAAGAGAATAGAAAAGAAAAGAGGCAGCGAGGGAAGGATAGGGTAAACAAGCGTGTCTTTCATTGAGAAATGGTGGCGACAGAGGAAATGAGGGTGGGCTAAAATATCTTAAAGTTAGCTTTCTATAATAAGGCTAAAATCACATTGGACTCAGCACTGAATTATTAATGCAACATTATAAAGCTTAGTTTTTCCTCTGGTCCCAGATCTCCCTCACTCTATCGCACACTCATAACAAGAGAAGCCACATGGTGATACGACTGCCCAGAGTATACCTCGGCTATAAAATTTATGGTGGGTGTAATTACCAATGCCTAGTCGTAAATCCGCCTCAATTGTGCCATTTCAAAGGCTTCTATCCTATCGTAGCAGAGGCTGGCCAGGGGATGAGTGTAAAAAGGAGTGAGGCAGACGGAGAGAGAGAGTTAGGATGAGGGGCGAGCTTTATAGTGCTTAAGAGAAATACACTCAAGTTGCCTACCGGTGCTGACGTGAATTTTCTTCATCCATGGGTACACGACGGGTTGTTTGGCAGAGGCTGAGCTGTTGGGATGCTCCGGGGTGGCTTGATTGCAGGCGGAGGATGCAGCCGGAGGGGTGGCAGGAGACAGGGGTAACGGTGGGGGCTCACATGAGGCAGATTGCCCTTTTCCGAGCAGGTGCCCCGCGTGAGGAAGTCCATGTCCTCTTTGAGTATCAGGCTCAGGGATGCTTGCACAGTTATACTGACGCTCCTGGTAGCTTGCCCGCGGAGGGTATAACTCCTGGTGGTGATGCTGGTAGCCACTGTCCCTTGCACGGCTGTAATATTCGGGGCTATGTTCGGGAATGTAGCTATTTTGCGAATATTCCTCGCAAGGAGGAAATTTCGGATCGATGTAGTTAGAGTCCATCAAATACGAGCTCATGATCATTAATTTCTGGAGTGGAAAATAATTTTTCTAGCTTTGTCGTTTTTCTGCTCCATAAAGCCCTCCTACTAGCGAGCAACCCTGTAAAGTTACTTTTACCACGTGATACGATGGCCCAATGGCATGGGGCGATGTAGTCCCCGGATAAGGAACCACAGCTTTTGCAAATATACCTTCAATTTTCCGCCATTGTCCGCGAAGTCTCTCAGTCTCTCTATCCCTCTCTCTATCTTTCTCTCTCTCTCTCCCTCTCTCCCTCTCTCTCTCTCTCCCCCTTTCTCGCTCTCTCACACACGCATACACAATGGCCAAATCTTCTCGGATCATGCCACAACACCTAGGGATGTTTCTCAGTTAACTTGTGTCGTTACAAGAGTTTCACTAATTACATTGTTTAAATAGTATTAATAATAATAGGCTAATAGTAGTAGTAGTACTAGTCGTAATATAATAATAATAAAAATAAGCAATCGCATTTAAACTTCGATAACGGAACAAATGCTAATAATTACACTACATTAAGCTGTGCCAGCTATTTTACCACGCCATTTTATGACTTGGCGTGCAGGGAAATTGCTAGTAGTATAAACATATTTTCACTCATCTATTGAGAGCATTTATGCCAGTACAAATGTTTTCTTTTCCAAGACCATTGGCATGATTCTTATTTGTCGTTATTAGCTATACAGAATTAATATGCCTATTACAACCAAGTGAAACTACGTTAGAAATTCTATTTTTAGAGTTTATTTGTGATTCGACGAACTCAGTGAGAATGCATGTGGTGGTAGAGAGCAGATTCTGTGTTTAATTAAGATGTAAAGGCTTTAAATCAATAGTTTACAGTGGATGGCATATAGCATATTTCCGCTTCTACAAATTTGGCTCCATATGTTCATGTCTTCCTGTGGTAGTTCTATTTTTTCAAACTCCTTATGGTAGTAAGCACACACGACTTTCATGCAAAGTCACGTGCCTCATACCGAGACGAATACAAACCCAACTTGGCGTTCGTGGCTTTTACGTCGCCCATGTATTCCTGTAGAGACGTATTTGCGATTTTCATGTTTTGGACACAAATTCGGTTCTACAGGGTACATATAGACGACTACTGAGAGGCCATTTCTCTATTGGAAGTTTTAAAGCAGAATTCCAAGTACAAAATAAGTCAGGTTAGGCTATGACCTCTTTAGCATCTTGAACAGGGCTAAATCATTTTCTAGTTAGAGAGGTTTCTGTCTGGCATCTACAATGTTTGGTCAGAATTAATATCTAGGGTCAGAACTGGGGATCATGAGCAAAATAAATATTTGTTTGTCATTATTTAAAAAAATAAACGCACAAAAGAAACCAATTTATTTTCAATTGTTTTTTTAATGTATTTTTTATTTTTACTATTGTAATTATTTATTTTTCAATTGCTCGAGAAAAATATCAACACATCTGCGGTGATAAGATTTAACAACCCATGCACTGAGACCAACCCTACATTTTTAAGACAGATTTGGAAATACTTTGTTATTTGTTGTCTGTTTGTTTGTTTGTTTGTTTGTTTGTTTGTTTGTTTGTTTGTTTGTTAGAACACTTAATGTATTATCATTTTCAATTAAGTCATGTTCTCATACACAACAAACAAATTGTTCCATTTAACAAAAATGATTTAGGTAACGACAGAATTAATTTCATTAGAATTACTCTATTCGTTGAGGTTAAATGTGTTTTGATGTGTTCAGCCTTTTTCATATTTTTCATATCACCCCTCTACACTCCAATAGGTTGAGTAAATGAAACAGAGGACATAAAAGAAAGGGTTGAGTGGGCATGAGAGGGACAAACGAGGAATAATTTTACTATCCAATTCTATTAAATCTCGAAAACATAGGAGCACCCACTTGAATATTCCGTCTCAAACATGTTGTGCACAAAGCGGACACGTGACAGCACTGATGAAAAATAAGTTTCTTTTGTTCCTTGGGGTTTATTGTGCACGTTATTACCATATGACCGCCCGGTAACCTGCAAGACCGTGCCCTGAATTTCTCTCTCCAGTTTAGCTATCTAAACGGCAACAGATACGAAATAAAAAAGCATATAAACAAAGAAAAGAAAAGAAGAAAAGTAGAAAACAGTAAAGTAAAGATGCAAAAACCTTTTAGAAATCATATAGCCAAAGCAACAGAGCACATTTTTAAATCCAATTTTCAAACCACCAGAGAAAAATAAGATCCCCCCCCCCCCCCAAATATAACAAAACCAAACAAACAGACAGAGCATAACTCTTTAACAAACGAAATCCTAAGGAAACAGTCGTTTTGCCTTATCTCAAGCCTTTTATTTTACTTCGAGACCCTACAGATGTGATAGGGATTTTTTGTCCACCCCCACCAGCCTGAAAACGCCCCCATCCACCCACTCGGCACTGCTCTAGTGTTGCGGACGCATTTTAATATTAGTTAGACAGCCTGACCCGCATTTCACCCCTCGCGTTCGACTCGTTCCAATAGTTCACTGCCAAGGAGTTATTGATGAGCGAAAAGCGATGAATTCCCTCTGCACATAAATGGCCTCAGATCCTGCACCAGCTCAATAACTAGTTATAATGTAGAGACTTCCAAAAAGCTATAACCGCCGGCGAATTTGCTTGATGATTCATTTGTATATAGGTGATTCCCCCCAGATACAGACAGACAGACAGATAGACAGATAGATAGATAGATAGATAGATAGATAGATAGATAGATAGATAGATAGATAGATAGATAGATAGATAGATAGATAGATAGATAGATAGAGAAAAGGTTTGACTAGAAAACTGTATATGTAAAGAAGGTGGGATTTTGGATGGAAGGATATGTCAACTGTCCATAACCAGGATCTATTGTGTGTAGGCTTGAACGAATGACATTTTACGCCTATATGATATTTAATGTACGCCCTATGCGATAATTTTGAATGATTTCATTTTCAGACGCACATTTATTGCCTTAAATATCGAATGGATTTTAGTTCAAATGACCTAAGCTGTTCTATATAAAAAGGACAAGGCCTTACTAATTTTCTATATTTTCTCTCTTTTGCGCTCTTAAATATTTAACGTCTGATTTAAGCATATATATATATATATATATATATATATATATATATATATATGTGTGTGTGTGTGTGTGTGTGTGTGTGTGTGTGCCCCCTTGATTGTGTATTTTATATTTGTCCAAGAATCAATTTCACAGTATTGATTAGTCTACTTTTTTGAGGTTTTTTGTTGTAATGTATGAGTTTGTTGTTCGTACAGCTTATTTTTTTATATGCGTTATATTAATTTATACTTTTATATTATAGCCTACTTTTGTATTTTATTTTTTAAAACCCTTAAAATGCTTAAAACAGGGAGGTGAGCCGGGTTACACATACAATTTTGTATTTTATTGTAAATGTATGAGTTAATAACTTTTAATTTAATTTATATAAAAAAAGATGCAGTTAGATTGCAGTTGATAACTTATTTATCTAAATAAAAGGAGTAATTATTATTATTATTATTATTATTATTATTATTATCATCCCATATATACTCTTTAAAATTATGTCTTGCATTTTTTTTAAAAATATAATATATATATAAAAAGAGCTTGTTGGCTCAACAGCACAACAAACATCTTTAGCACAATACACCTCTTTCCTCGAACACATGGGCATATGTGCTGTAGTTGTTCGGCGCTATTGTCAGGGAACACTGCCCTCTGTGTTTATACGCAGCGAAACAAGATGGGACAAGAATATTAAAGGCTACTGGAACAAGAAAATAACGGTTAGACTTACCAGTGCAACGACGAGGTCCTCCTTGCCCTCACGTTCATAATATCCTCATGCGCTAAAAAGAAAGAAAGCAGTTTAGAAAATCAAAACAAATTACTTCTCAGGCATATGTAAGGATAGGCCTATCCTATTTAACAATATAGAGGGTTTGATTTACTGTAGATTTAAAATAATCGTATTTCTGTCATATCCAATATCCTGGTAAACATTAAAATTAATATCTGAATGAATATCTGGAGTTTATGTAATCAGTTAAATGCTAAAAATATCTAACCATGCATGAAGCTTATAATAATCCTATAATTATCTGACAGCTGCATTCCAATCCTTTACTGATAATTATGTTTTAATGTTTTTAGTACAACTTCTCTTTGTCTCTCATTGAGGTTGAACTGTCCAAAGGCATGATCCTTTAAAGTAGGACAAGGCTATGTATTTAGCACAGGTTATTTTCAGAACTATTTCCTTGATGAATGTAGTTATTTTTTGCAACAATACAGAACCTAAAATGAGTTCCTACTTGGTCAGGTTAACATGGCAATTCAGGATTGTTCAAAAAAAGAATGTGGTATGTTTGCTTTTTTCAGGTTTACAGCCTCATTTAACAAAATGTATATGTAAAATATGTGCATACTGTGATTTCACATGCAGGGTTGAGCCACTGTCTGTCACTGAGATATGATGTAATGGCAAAAAAAAAAACAACCTAAATATAAACCTTAATACTGAAGCAGGGGAAAAAATATAAGAGTAATTTAATTAATGTATGGCAATATTATATACACAGAACGAGAAACATAGTATGTATATGTATATACTCAGTTCTACAATTATCCATGCTCAACACTGAAAACTCTCTTAGAAAAAAAGGTATCTAAACACAAGTATAATTTCAAACAAATCTAAACTGTGTTCAGTCAAAAGCTGTAATTCCTGCATTAAAGTCAAAGTTTTATTACTATAACACACAATTGTGTCATTGTAGCAAATGCAGCCCTTATTGTCATTACCATCTGTTTTCTTAATAAATCATAATCATGACATGCGTTTATTAAGATATCCACCAGACCAAATACCAATTGTTATTTTTTCTTTTCTGTTTTTTATTCATTCACCTCATCCATTACTGAATGAAGAAGAGTTTATCCACTTAGAGAATAAAGATTCTGTCTTGCATTTTTAAAATGATTGTCCAAACAGGAACTTCTACAAAAAGAATGTGGATTGTTAACAATGTGCATTGAAAGCATTGCCTTGTTTAGTTATTCTGCATGCAATAGCATCATTTCCAACTCTGTGTCATTTGCTCATTCTTTGAAGGGAATTACTGCCATATTCCTTGTATGGCCAGTCAATTAGTAATCTGGCAAATGACAAAAGAATATGTTGAACCCAGTGTAACCTGCACTCAGAGAGAAGAAAACAGAGGAATATAAAACTATTGCCCCCTATTGGCAGTTAATGTTTTTGACACAGTATTCAAAAACTTTAAATGATAAAAGAAAAGGATGCACAGAAAGGCTCACTAAAATTGTGAAGTTGAAATTATTCTTAATTATAAATGCCATCAACAAATTCATTTGAATTTATTAAGTGTTCTCCATCACTCAGGTAGAACAATTGTCATTAAATATATCTCTTTAATAAGTAGACAATTACTGAAAGTGTTTCAATAGCGAATGTGATATTGGTTGTACCACATGACCCATTCATTCTGTCATTGACTAACCATACTCAGTGACTTCCAATACGCCACAAAAATGTGTCATGCTGTAAATGTAACATTACACTGATTATTATTCTAGTCAGTGAACAATAAGGAATACTATCCACCTCAATCAACCTTGAGTGAGTAAAACCTCCACCTGCTCTCAGCCAAAAATGAGCCAACAGGTATCAGTTATCATCTGCTTTGATGTGATGAAAACTGTTGAGTACATTCATAATATTATGTCATTGTCAGCTTTGTTTTTCTTCCAATAATAATGCACATAAATAATGATCACTTAAATAAACATTCATTTGAGTGAATGATGAGTGAATTTTCTGATTTCTGCGATAAAGAATGGACATTGAGAATGAAAGAGATGAATGAAAATTTCATTTTTTGCTTTATTGTATTTCTTTTGTATTTGTTTTATTGTATAAAAATGGATTGTGTAATTGCATGCCTGAACTAAATTGTAATATTTCAAGTGTTGTGTTTGACATTCTATACTCATACATGTGTGTATAATTCACAACAGTAATTATTGATTACAGGATTGGTTTAGCCAATGTTTGTTTAGAATATCACATAAGATACACTTAGTACTTGTATAAGCAAGTCAGCTGTTTAACAACTTAATTTCTATCAAGTACATTCTTTTACAAATGATAGGCTACTGTTTTGATATCTAAAACTGTCCTCCCACTCTTCTTTATAAAATAAAAAACAAAACAGCATTTCTTTAAGAGTAAGCCCGGAGGAAAGAACTTTGGCAAGCCATGGAATTTACAACTCAGCAGTATTTGCAACCAGACACAGCCTTACAAGACAGAACCAATCAGTGAAATAGGTCTTTACTCAACACTCTATTGTTTTCCACAAATGTTTGGACCCCACAAATTGAAGTGACTGAGCATACTCTGCAAAGCTGTTTTGTGAAATATTTGCAAATCCGACATATCAACATCTCAGAGTATTGTCATGTCATGTCATGTTCTGTTTTTTTCTGCTGAAATAATGGCATTTGAAAGGTATTTGAAGGATGTAGTTTTGTTTAACAAAACAAAACAGAACTGAAATGGTTAAAGACATAAAATAATGGCTCATTAATTGCAATCCACAGTTTTATTTATTAAAACTCTTGAGATTTTGTAATTAAAGCCATCTTACAACTTTTTCTCAACTGAATGACAAAAAATACTATATTTCAGACCCTCATTAACAGATTAAAAAAATCACCATAACTGTTTGGGAGGTCAATAACCTTTCCATCTTGGTTTTTCTTCATAATTTTTTTGGACACATGTATAACCTTTGCTCAGCAAAAGGGCCTGAATTAGTTCTAATGCCAAAACTGAGGCATTGGTACTTTTAATTTTAAATAACTCTCAGAATATACCACAGGCCTTCACTAAATAGAAACAGAGCAGTATATGATGATGGCGGTGGAGTTCCTGTTCAGCCAAAATCGCTGTGCACAGATTAAAGAGAACATTGTGGATGAACAGAGTCTGACTTATTCTGTTTCCAAGCACAACATCATAAAGTAAGATATGGCTTAAACTTTTCATACCATGATTATAATGGTCAAGTGGAGCCTCATCTGTCAAATAAAGACCACTGAATATCCGGTGCTGAAAACCGACAAATAACAGTGGTCAAAAATGTAATTTGCTTTGTATAAAATGTATATTTTAATACCTTAATAATTTTTTCAATTATGTTTTTTTTTCTGTTTAGTTAATCATGTGACTCTTCATCCACAATGCCCTGTACATGACCCCACCACACAACACCACATCTTCTCTGCCCTGCACATGACCCCACATTATGTCCGATCTAAAGATCTATGTTCTGCGCTCTCATCTGCAAACCAATACAAGATCACTTAGCTTCTCAGTCCTTCACCGTCACTTTTACCACAACATACACATCCTAGGGGCAAACTAAGCATTTTTCACCGCCCCAAAAGTGGAGTATTTTGATATACGCACATTCTACATTCTCCAATACTTAAGTGAATCTCAAGGCAACGCTCTTCACACATGCACAACGCTTTTAAGAGGCATACAAGATGTTTTTGAATACATAGGCTATGAGTCATGGTATACAGAATTAGATTTGAAGCTGCTGCCAGAACAATAATTCCATATCAACGCCAAATTAACAGTAATATACAAATGCACAAACGTACACTCTAGACTTTGAAATTGATCAAAACTGAACAGATGAGGACACATTTGCGCACCACTTGACACAATTTCTCCATGAACTATTGAATTACATCCTTGATTAATTCCCGAGGGCGTTGCGGAGGAAAGTACATATTTAATTAAAAAGAGGAAAACAAGATTATTAACTTACTGCAACCGCCTGGGATCCATTTGGGAGAGTCGAACTTCTACAGACCCTGACGCGAGTAACCCACACTAACAGGCTCTAAGCCCTTCTCTCAGAGATAAGACTAGCCAACAGCTGCGATTACGGACAGTTAACATTATATATGATGTAAATATATTGAGGGTTTGTCAGGTCTTGCAGGCCATAAAACCCACTTTAATGACCCCACGTGCTCTTCCTGCACCACTCACTGGTCCTGCTTTGGGCAATTGGCATAAATAACCCTCAAACTTCAAAATACGTGGCAAGAGAGCTAAAAAAAGAGGGGTTTGTGTAAAAAGCAACATAGTAACCACAGTAACTCGCAATGTGGCCCTTTCGGTCAAGATAGCGAGTGTAGAAATTGAAAGAAGCATGGAAATTTACATTGAATCTCCAATATAGGTGAGTGAGACGATTCTAAAATGAAAGCGCTTCTTAAACAGTAGTATAAATTGACTAGCTGACTGTTTTTTTTTTATTTTCAGCTTAGTGTGTGTGTGTATATAATGTTAGCATTCATACACTTAAGAAACTTGGAGATTAAAATGTTCGGTTGCATCGAGAGCGCCGAGAAGGCATGAATTAAGAAAAAACTATAGCCTATGTCAAACCAACAATAAAGCAGAAAAGAGCCTGAGTAGAGCGAGCCAGTCGAAAATTAGCATTTTGTACTCGCAGTCTTATGTCCTTTGTTTGACATGGGCCTGGATTATGTGATTTCTGCACATAGGTTGGCTAACATCATGTCTCATTATCTAAATGACAAATTTCAACAATAAGGTTTGAGCAATTCACTTTAAACGTCTTTAATTATATGCTTTACACGCAGGACGATTGATAACGGTGTATTATCGCATTTCAAATGCACTTTCGAAAAAAAATCGTATATTTGCTATAATTTAGTTGCACGGAGTATTTGATTAAATGTGCAAACTATTGTTTTTAAGGGTTTTGTGTACCAAAACGTCACTGAAATGTTTGTGTAAACTTCCGCCGATTTGTTAAAAAAGGAAACAGTTGTCAGTGTCTGATGGGTGAGAGGAAGTGCTGTAAAAGTTTATTGGGGTCATAAAGTTTTATGTGCCTCCGTTTAAGGGCTACTGTAAATAAGTGACCAGAGCGTTAAAGTTCAATCATGTCTCATCACTGTAAGTATACACATGCAGACTTATGTATATATATATATTTTTTTACCAAAATCATATTAATTTGCGCAGAACGTATTCTTCTCTTAACTCTGCACGAGGTATCAAACGGGCCTTGAATTAAAAAATGCATTTGTGTAAAGAAAGACTCATTATTTTTGCTTTAACAGACAAATAGTATATTCTTTACGTTTCATCGAGTTCATTTACAATGATACCACATTGGAAGTTTCATTGGACACAGATGGCTGACAAAACTTTCTGATATGTTGGCAATTTAATCTGGTTACTGTAATAAATAATTACTGACTGGTAAAGTATCGAAAAGTATCAATGAAACTTTGAAAACAAACAGTTAGAATCACAGAAATGATGGATCAGACAAACGCAAAAGTAGGTCGTGTAGATTGGTTGGTATGAAAGGCATAAGCCACTCCTATATAGAATAGAGTGTATGGAAAGAAATGCCAAGGTACCTGCCTGTAAAATTTGACCCCCTCAAAAAAAAAAAAACATATTCAATAAAAGAGCAAAATGTTCTGATTCCACAGTATTTCAATAGACATAATCCTCAAGATAAAATTACCATTTGGCTGCTGGCTGACAGACAATATGATAGACAGTGTTTAATATGACACTACAGTTGTTGCATTATTATCATGGAGTGCGGTTTACCATCCTTGTTTGGCTATTATAGTTGTATAGATGTATTTACGACAGAAAGTACAATGGATAAAAAGACAAGTTCCATCAAAATGCAATATGCAATGGGGAGATTGATGAATGTTCAAGCAAAGCACCACATTATTTGCATTTACATTTAAATCAACGTAACTGGATGCAGGCCTTGGTATGTTATGTAGGTTATTGATACAAATGATTTTAGTAAGGCATATTCAAATAAAGTTTAAGCTTATACATTATTCAAATAAGCACCTCCCGGAAGGGAGCACTATCAATAAATATCGAAAATATGGACATATTCACATAACAACATGATATTGTAGACAAATGAAAGACATCAACTGTTGTCACCAACAAAATCTATTTTTAAACCCTTTGTTGATTCAGTACAAGTTAACACTGCGTTTATTTTCAGGTCGTTTCAATTGAAGCCGTGCACCACATTATTTATAGTCCTCCTTTCACTTTCAACTTTGAGTCCTTCTTCCACTTCATGCGACGGTTCTGGAACCAAATTTTAATTTGCCGCTCGTTCAAGCAGAGGTTATTGGCAATCTCGATACGTCTGCGACGTGTGAGGTATCGGTTGAAATGGAACTCTTTCTCCAACTCCAGAGTCTGGTACCGGGTGTAACTGGTTCGTGACCTTTTACCGTCAGATTCTGAGGTGGCATCAGAAAGATATTGGGTTACCTATATGTCAAATTTTATCGACTATCGTCCTCATGCATATTACTATGAAATTTATTTTCATAATCATTGATGAAGTTGCCACCAAACACAATCCATGTAATATGTAATATGGATACATCAAGCATTATAAAATCCAAAATGAAAACAGTGGACAGGTGGTATGGCGCTAATATTTATTTATTCTGAAATTAGAAAGTGTCATGCACAGAAATAACACAAACAAGATGAAACATAATAATCATAAATGTGTGAAGGCCACGAGCTTCCTATCATGTCCTGACCCGAAATACTGTAAGAGCTGAACAAAAATAAATAATTAAATAAATAAAAATAAAAAGACACGGCCTCACTACTGGGATACAAACTAGCATTATACTTTTTCTGTAGTACTTTGCTTTACTACTCCAGCGGTGCAGAGTGCAACTAACCGGAAACATAATGTATGTGTATACAAAGATTCGCTTGAAATCCCACTTTACTTGAATATCATGTTAACTCCCTTTAATGCTTAAAGCAAGAAATAATACGTAAATTTATATGTAATCATCTTTTTTGCTTTTCTTAACCAATTATTTCTCCATAAATTTGACCAGAGATCACCTCTTCACAGTAACAGGACAGGTTTACGAGCAATAGATGCCTTTGTCATAAAATTTACGGCCGCTAGTTTTATTATTTCCTGCGTTTGGCCTATAAAACTCAAGAGGAAAAATATGGAGCGACAAAACGTAGGAAGGAGATGCAATGACGAGGATGAGATGCGTGCAGTTTCTCCTCTTTTCTAAAACAAACTTTAAACGTAACTTTACCGTGGCTCATGTGTAGCTTTGTCATCCACGGATATATCTGCGGCTGCGACTGGTTCTGACGCTGAGTCGAATTAGTTTGTTGCTTTATCGCTGAAGTAGTCTCCATTTTGATATCGTCTGTGCGGCTCTTGCCGCTGGGCTTCTCCAGAACTTCCATATTCCCCTCGGCTTTTTGGCTCAACAGTCCGTGACTGAGGGGGTTGTACCCGTGAGTGCTTACAAAGCTACGAGAGCCCACAGCTGAACAGGACTGTGTTCGCTGAACTGCTGCACTGGTCCTTGCACGGTCGGTTGTGTTTATCGCCTCCCGTTTCAAAGAGTTGGAGGGGATTTGAGAACTGAAGGATCCGCCGAGATCAAGTCCTTCGTACGCGTAATTGGACTCGTGGAACTCAGAGTGAGCTCCATAGTTGCCAAAAGTGTGCATTCTACAAGAGGAGGCGTCTTGCGTTTGCTTAGAAAATGAATTTCCAACGTATGAGCTCATTCTATTTCCAAAACAATACAGTAACCTTGGAGAGAGTCACAAAAAGCACCCGGTCGCAGCAGAGACTGAATCAGCTAATAAAGTATACATAAGTTGTTTAGAAGTTTTATTTGTTTATTGGACTTTATTTGTATTTCTAGAGGACGTTAGGCTTGTCCTAAAAAAGAGCAGGATTTATAGGTGGAGGAAATCATTTTCTTTTTTTTCTTGATACGACGCGTAATGCCCAAATATGGAATGTTTAAATAGAATCACGTGCAGCTCCTGGCCAGTCATAAATTGGCTTGATCCCCGGGAGGTTATTGATAGACATTGAAACGTGTCCGATAACTTCTCGGTATGGAAATCATCTAAGGGTCTGGGCTAAAAAGGGCGAGACCGTTAGACAAGAGCGTCATCTGGCGTCTAATACTGGACAAAGCGGCCTTATACACACACGGACACACACACACACACACACACACACACACACACACACACACACACACACGCACACACACACACAAGTGCAAACAAGATGATTGACAAGATATTATGCGATACGATGTTATGACAAATCAAATGTCAAGGCGATATAAATAGAATATGGAGTACACGATTATCACATTAGTTACATATATGACAAATATCTGTTTCTCCTGTTTCACAGTAAGGGTTTCTGTTTGTTTTGTGTGTTACTTTTTTAGTATTTGCGAAATTAATTTTCATTATGATCATATATGATTCTTAACTGCGTCAATGTGTGTGATTTTTTTTAAAATCGCAGAACAACTGATTCAGCGTTGTGCCACTAGATGCAAGGCGATTGTGGTTGATTGTCAATCAAGCATTGCCGCTGTGTCATGAAATAAGCAATGCTTTATTTGCTTAGAAACGTCTTTAAGTCGTTACATACTTTAATCATTAGGTATTAACAATAATCAGGTAGCATTATTCCATTCAAATATTTGGGCAGATTAATTTTGAGTTAAATGGAGTACACTTAAACGATACACCAACATACACCAATGTAACCGTGAATTTAATTTATTTGGATTTGAACTGCTCAAAAACTCACAAAATTATGTAGGCCTAAATAAAAGTTCGTAAATAAAAGCTTCTTCAAAACGAACAAGTGTTTAAAGTTTCATAAGTTTACTCAGTTCTGAAACCCTTTATGATGCGTGATGAGCGCAAAGCTGGAGTCAAAATTAAGACAATACAGGTTTTTGTTTTCAAGAATTTTATTAAATAATACACAGTTTACACAAACAATATAATTGCGTACCAAGGTATATGTTTGTTTTCATATGGGTGTGATTCTCACTTTAAGACAAGTTTATATGCACACAACTACAAGTATGATGAAATGTATTTTTCTTGAAATTCTCTCAATAGTTAATGTGCCAGTACAGCGGCATTTTGAACAACAGAACACTGACGGGGCAAAAGCAATATTAAAAAAAAAAAAAAAAATTATAAAAGGAAAATAAAACGTATCAAGGATTTAGGTAGTATAATTCATCCCGTCAGTGTTTGTTTCATTGTACAAATATGCATCCACAAAAAAATGAATGTGCATATAAGAAGTTTCCTTCACTTCTGGAATGCTTAGGGTACAGTTAAGAGGCTTAATAGTTTGGGAGACGTAGCCTACTAATCAAATCAAATTCGAATACATTTTCATCTAATGTAATTTTCTACTAGCCTATATAGCAACATGATAATACTAGAACCACACAAATATTTCAGCTGTGGCATTGTCATCACGCAGCCAATAAGGAACTATTTTCAATACAAAGAGAAGTGAATTGCTTTATGGTGGATAACATGTGCGTCTTTCTCTCTCTCTCAATCTCTCCATTTGTTTCTACGTGTGTATATGTTAGTGGCGTGGTGGTGGTAGTAGAGCTTGAGTATGGTGTTCAGGTCGGAGGAGGAGGAGGGGGCAGTCAAAAGGAATAGCAGAGTATATAGTCCATGCATTAATATTTGCAAATTCTCCGTTTAGGTAGTTACGTTGCAGTTAACAGGCGTTCGAGAACGGGAAATGGATTTCCTAATCTTTTTTTTTAGCTTCCTCGGTTTCCTCCTCGGTCTCCTTCTCGGTGTCTTGAGGAGTACCCGTTGATTCGGTCCCCGGTACAGTAGAAGTTAGATTGGTCTCTTTCTTCCATTTCATGCGCCTATTCTGGAACCAGATTTTGATTTGACGCTCGGTTAGGCACAAAGCGTTGGCGATCTCGATGCGTCTGCGTCTGGTTAAATACCGATTGAAGTGAAATTCTTTTTCCAGTTCCAAGGTTTGGTATCTGGAGTAAATCTGGCGACCTCTTCTTCTGTCTGACCCGTACCCAACTCCTGTTGTGGGGAAAAGTGAAAATAAATTAAAAAAAAAAATAGTTTACACATCCTTAATTAAAGGCTAAATAAAACACACGTTTGGAATCCTGGTGGAATAATTCACTTGAGGCAATTTTGAAAATTTATTTTATAAGTTAACTGATATAACAATCTGACAAAAGAATGCAGCCTATATACGCAGAATTTGACCAATTTAACAGTCACAAAGCAAACGCGAAACTTGTTTCGATTTCTAAAACATTTCTTTTTACCAACTTTGCTATCGTGTGTTTTCAAACAGTACATCGGACGAGTTAAGCTACATTTTTTAACATAGTAATGCGTGCTCTTAAAATGGTTCAAAATGTACTTTTCGTTGTATATTTTTCTAACGCGTTCACACTTACTGCACAAGTTTTTGAAATAATTTTGGCACTCGAGTATTAAAGGAGGTAGCCAAATGGGATTCCCCTCTCTGGAAAAGGGGGCTTTTATAGTCTGATGATTTAGTAGTGGTTTATGAGGCCATAAAATGTAGCTACTCTGTTGATAGGACGTATCGTAAAACAGCCCAATTCCACCAGGGTATGTCCCAAGTCGCAGTAAAAACTCACCGCTGTGCGAGTTCATGCGCTGCATCCACGGGTAGATCTGAATGTTGTTCCCTTTCTGATCCTGCGTTCCTGCACGAGCTTGTTCCAGGTTGTATTCCTGGGCAACGTGGCTCTGCGCACTGAGTCCCATACTAGTTTGTCTGCAACTGGGAAGCACATCCTTATCTTGAAGAAACACGTTAGATCCATACTCGTACGGTCCTCGACTTGATCCAAACACAACGTTATCTTGAGGTGAATAGAAAGGGGACGCATAAATCCGGTTTTGGGTCACTGTGGTGCCATAAGACGAAAAATGTCTGACTGAATCATATGTGGTCGTGTTCAGTGGCATGTTGGGCAAAACCTCTTGCCCACCAGATAAATGGCACGAGAGCGACGGGTTCGCGAAATACGAATTCATACCTTTCCTATCGCCCTCTCATCAACTCACCCTCCTATCTTATTTCCCCTCTCTTAATCTCACACTTTCTTTCTTTGTGCTATGGGGTCTGCTTCCTTCTGTCACATACACACGTCTCCCGCCTGCTTTCCTAACTCTCTTTCAAATGAACTTCAGAAGGATTTCAATAATATTAATTTCCAGTCTCCGGTTAAGACGCGCAAAGCAAGTGTTATAGCCAAGGCTTGGCTCATGGAAGGACAATATGACAGCGTCACCTGACCACTTTCAGCCAATTGAATGCGCTGTGTACGGAGGAATATCGAGCTTGTAGCTTCTTATCCTTGTGGCTTCAGTTGATAAAGTTTAAGTAAACACACACACAAATGCAGAATAAGCACTCACACGAACAATGAATTACGTCTTTTTGTGCATTAATCAGCGAGTTAATCTGTTCTTTGTGTCGGTATAAAGCTTCTCCACGTGTGCTCTGAAGGTAAATCCAGACTTATCCTGGAGAATCATGCATTTTACAATGAGCTAATTTTCACCTCAGTTAATTACTTGAAAGATGGGTTTTTACAATTGCTTACTGTCGCTGACGTTTATGTATATTTTTATATCTTATGACAATACTAATCATAACTATATTCAGGTCTTCTTGGCGCAACAGCTTTATTACTTTATTACAACTACTGTGCAGATGATATAACTAAAATTGTAAGCATTACAATTACATTAACAGAACTCTTTGTTTTAAAAAAGAAAATGACCAAGGGCTAATTGCCACACGGCTTATCTACACGCGTTATCTACGCCGATTTTGTTTACCCTCCATTTTAAGATGCACTTCACAATTTCATTTAAAAAACTGTGAATAGGTATATCTGATGATACACATTTTATATAATATTAATATACATATTCATTGCATTGTCGTCAGTCACCACACTAGACCACACTATTCTTTTGTTATTTAGTAGATATCTCCCTATAACGTTTGTTTCTCTATCTCTATTTCCTCGGTCTTTCATTGCGCTGAAGGGGAAACGTCTGTTCTTTTCCTTTCCCCATTTGTAATGTATTGATAATTTCAATGGTAAAAAGAACCTGAGTAAGGAGGGGGGAAGGGGCATCTTACTAAAGAATGCGTCAAACGCGCCTTGGTGCCATAAAAGTCACAAACCCAACTGAGGACTTCCAGCTCTGAGGCAATTACCCCTTTGAATGTATGGGGGCTGTGCAGCGAGTCTCTTATCTTGTAGACAGAAAGCTGCTAATTTTTTAGCATTTAACTTTCTTGTGTATGCAGAATGATTGAGATTAAAAAAAAAATAATGCTATTAGACATCTTTACAAAATTTAAGTACATGTTGACTGTATTAATTTTATTTAAGGATAAAATTAAACTTTTAGAATTTCTTACGATCATATTTGCCAAAGATCTGTTGAACTATACAAATACAACTGCTTTCCTTTATTAAATGCTTGCAGCTATTAATGGAATGGCCATTTATATATTATCATGTTCAGAGAATCAGTAGTGGGAAAAGGACTAGTTTTAACCGAATGGTTAGGGTATGCTCCATGACCTTAATGCAGGCCACATGACGGAACGTGTGAGGCCAAAAACAGTGGTTTAGAAAGAGGTGCGCAAAACACGAGATTGACAGAACAGTAAAATTTACTTCCAGCCCGACAGTGAGAAAAGGCATTTAACAGCTATAAAACAGGCTAATCTGCTTAACGATTGATTAAATGCATACAAATTTCCTTTGTATTCGTACCTATAAAACCGGGATTAATCAATATCAAGCATTAATGTTTTTGATGGGTTGTCATATTTTGGACAACATTTGAGATCGACAAAATGTAACTCTACTAGGCATGCATATCTACTAGGAATATTTAAACATCAACATGGTAAGTGATATTTGATAAGTTTACGGCTACTGAATATGAATATGATTTATTATCTTCCTAAGTTAATTCATTGACGTTTATACAAGTAATAATAACAACAATAATAACAGTAGTAGTAGTAGTAGTTTTAACCGGTCGGCAATAAAAGTAATGAAAACATGAATTACATGCTGCTAAATTAATACAATAACTATTGTCTATATGGCGGTGTGGAACTTAACGTGTTACTATGATTTAATTTATACAATATTACACCATGTATACTATGAAAAGAAACTAATAAAAGTAATATATAACAGTAATAAAAAATATTTCCTGCGTGAAAAGCGTGTGTGCAAGTTTTACCATATTTCATTCACAGCCTCTTTTAGATTGCGAAAATTGAACAGTTGCCAATTCAAATATATGAAATGTAATATTTTTTTTCACAGCAATAATTATATTTTCAATTACATTTAAAAAAATATTTCAGTTAAATTTTTATTAAACTAGTAGGCTAAGCTAAAATAGCAGCAGGAAAGCGCGATGCTGAAAACAAATCAGATATGCATTATCAAGTCTTAAATCATATAATTGTTTTCACTATGCTATTTTCATACGTGTAGTTTGGTGGTATTGAGCTCTCATAGGCCCTACTAAGTGTAGTATGTATCTATATATATCTGACTCTTTGATGTTCAATAATGCTCCAACGACTTTGAACTGAAAGCCTTTGATGGGGAGATTTTTAATATCGTGATCTATTTTACAGCATCAGTCTTGTGAATGAAGTAGCGAGTAAAACACACCACACTCAGTCTGCAGTTGGTATGTTGATGTGACTGGAGAGAAAGAGCTTTAAGTGTTTTATTGCAGCCCTTAAGACAAATCGCACGGTTGTGTTTTAGCGTTTGAAGAGGCAATAAATAGACATCCCGTTTGGCCTGTATTCTCTTTACACTCGACAAAACTACGCACTAACGTCCGCCAAAATCGTCCTTAGTTCCAATGCGTAATTTACGTGATATGATGATCTGGAAAAAAAGCAAGCTATGCACATCCTAACTGTGCTCGGCAATGGCCTAGACTGCACATTCTCCAGAGTTAAATGAATGTTATCATTGGCCTATTTATTTGTAACGGATGTTCACAATTGCAAATTCCAATGATGAGTCTTCAAGCTTTCTTATCCAAGCCCAACTTTCCTACCCTGTCATCTATGTCGATGTATCTATGCGAAAACAAAATCCATAATAGTAACCTGACAGCTATAACAGAGCTCTCATGTGCAGCTAAGCACTTATAACAACACACGACCCGAAGGGGCATTATGGTTTTTAACTAGCACAAGATAATTCTGTGAAATTATGTGGCCGCGTAATGACCTCCATGAATAAGACGTTTTGAAGTAGAGCGAACTCACATTGCCCTGCGGTTCTTGTAAGGAAATGTTTGGAATTGAAAGTTCGCCTGGAATTTGTTTTCATTTTCGTGGCAACTGAATTATGCCTTCTATGATTCAAATCCAATAGCGGTGGCAGACACGAGATTGGCCCAAAGTTTACTCAAATGATAGTCAGATGGCAATAAATGTGTCAATTTCATAAACCTGTTTAGAACTTTGCTAGAATAACTGTAATAAACAAATGAATAAATCTCATGCATCTTATATACGTACAGGCATAAGGATTAGCTAAATAGACTCCATTTTTAATGGCAAACAAAAGACAGTCAATATTCCGAGGCAAAGAGGAGACTCACAGTAGAACAACCCCGCCCTCCACTCGCTTTTTCTCTCTCACTTACACACAAATACACACATGCACATTGACGAACCATATGCGAGCCCACACAGAAGCATTCTGCCTTAATAAATTACAATCCAGTTTTAAAAAATAGACAAAAATTGGTTCACACAAACCTAGTCTAGCTCTATAAATGAGATTGTTTCTTTTATATTTTTTTCTCTGTTCACGCACACTTCTAATTTCACAAATAAACACAACATAAGTAAAACTTTTCTTTTTAACAGTTGTATTACTTAAAAAAAAAAATGCTTTACCAGCAGCTACATGTTCATGACAACTGGTTTTATTATTGACTCTCTTTTTTTGGTTTTGTTTCCCCCAGTCCAGCCGCACATGTGGATTTCAAGAGGCCCATGACGGAAGATCGAGCTCTAGTTTTTTTGGGTCAGAGGAGTACCAAAGGATTTTATTAACATGCTACCCCATAATAACATAACTCACTGGCTATTACATTACATTTAAAGCTTCATGTTTGTCAATACTGTCTCATTACAACCATAAAACTAATAAAAAAATAAATGTAAAAAAAAGTAGACGGACTGTTTCTGTATTTGTGTTTTGAAATGTCTTTATTATTTTAATAATTGATTATTAATATTAATTGCTAAAAGCCACCATACAGACATATAATACAATATTTTTCTTGAACATTTTTGCTAATTTGTATATTATTATTATTATTATTATTATTATTAATCTGTATGTTAATAACGCTAGTAAAGCCATGCTTTTGACATAGCCTATATTTATGATGTAATTTCTATCAAATAAACATTTTACGCAGAAACACAAGCAAATGCCAGGCACATTCCCACATGTAAATTAAGATCTGAATTTTATGTGGGCAGTTGCCCTTACTGATTTTAGGCTCTGTATAATGCCTTGCATATGGAGCAGGCACAAGGTGGCAGTGTTGTTTGATTTAGTCCTCACTGAATGACAGTGTTGGATGATTGAACACGTGTGCATGAGAGAGAGAGAGAGAGAGTGAGAGAGAGAGAGAGAGAGAGAGAGAGATGTTGTTGATCCTGATTCCGTAACAAATATTAAGATATGTCTAGAGTGTTTAATCAGTTGTTTACTACGTAACATAAGCCGTTTATGCATTATGTGAGTAGGTGAGCATGTGTAAATGAATGTCTACGACACCCGTTTGTCATCAGACGCACACAACCAGAATACATCAGTTTGGATACAAGTTAACGAGGCTATAGTTACATTATAACCATGTCTCTCAAAATATAACTCACTCATGAATATCTCACTCATACATAATTCACATTTCCCAGTATAATTAATCACATAAAATACAATCTAGTAAGAAAATAAGGCAAGAATAGCTACTCACAGCCCGATAAATGTCACATAATATGGGTTGAATATAGATTTTTTTTGTAAAAGGCCTGACATTCGCGAGTGTTTTCTATCGTAGTTGCACATTATTATAAAGCTATACTATTAGGTCCTTTATATAAAAAATGCAAATATTAGGCTACAGCAAGCTCCGTATCAAATAACCACAATCAAACACATATAAAGCGTGTATTTAACTATTTGAAAGTAAACTCATTAACCCCAAACAACACCCGCTTGGACAGCTTAGGCTACTTGAACTATATTCATTTTCATCGAGACAATTAATAATCAACAATAGTACCATAAAGCAACAACACAAGTCACTTGTCAACGAGGCTGTGCGTTCACAATCCATAACGAATTAAGGGAAACGACACAATGAATGTACATTTACATATGTTGCATGCCCCTCTTGAACATCCCGTTTGAATCGAATACAGTACTGTCAAATCTCCATATTGTGTAGCAACACGTCTGTAAGAAGCCAATAAGCAGCGTAGAATCATTTACTTACCAGCGTTCGCTGTTGTCTGTGTGACGCACGTTCGATGGTGTACAGCAGCAGATCATTCTAGGCAACGGCACTAGGATCTAGATCCCATTTTCCTGTACTCTTAAAAATGTTAATCTTTTGAAGCGAAATTATCATATTTACCCCCGTTAAACCCCTCAAGCTCCAGCTAACAGTGCTGTTTCCCCTCTAGGGGATCAGATAGGTAGAACGGAGACTGGGGAGGCGGCGACGTCTGAGGACAGTCAGTCATTACTAGCGATGAAGCAGACGAGACAAGATGGTGTGTTATAGAGCGTTTTAAAAATCCGCCTGAGATAGTGAGTAAACAGAAAACGGGAAAAATGTCTGGTGCTAAGATCATTTCAACACCACAGCGAGCTCGCAAGTCGATAGATGGGGATATCCAGTGGAAGACAACAGCACAAAGTTCATGTTCATAGAGTGAGAACCACGTGGTCTGACGCAACCAATGACCGCGTGTATTCAGTCGTAAACTTTTATTACTTAGCTGTAAATTCCCCCTCTAAACAACTAGGAATGTGTTACGTTTCACCCTCTCTCAAAGATCGCATTTCCCATTTTCTTCTTTCTTTTTCCCTTTTTTTGTTTGCTTAAGTTGATGACACTGATAAACCAGTTTTATATTTGTCATATAGGCTAGATTTTTGTGAGTCCAATTAGTCCAATAGGCTACTATTAAAAGCTTAATGATGATTTTTTTTTTTTTTCCCCCGATACTGGGTATTATGAAAATTGTGAAACAGTATAGATGGACTATAGTGGGCAAAATGTATTAGGTGTTTGGTAATAACCTGTGCAAGCCCTATTTTGTTTATCAGAATGTTTAAATATAAAATGGAAATACCCATTGTCCTGTAGCCTATACACACACACAAATAGTATTAATATTCATAATTAAGTGTTTAAAAATCTTAATGAAGCAAATCTTTTTTAACCATGGGGCCATTTCCTTAGGCTATTTACCCCATTTGACCCATTAGAGATTTTGTTTTGGGCCAGTCGTCTTTAGTAGCTAGTTGAGTTTATGTCTGCAGCAGTTCGGAGTACATTATAACTCAGAATCATTAGGAGACAGATAGTTCTCATTGTTTAAGAAAAATTAAAATAATCTCATGATCATTTCCAAAGCATTTGTAAGAGCAAAGTAATTATAAAGATCATGGAACAGAGCACATATGAAATACCTTACTTGGCTGTGGGTTGGCTCGTTGAAAACTATTTGCCTATAATATCCGATAAATCTCGTTGCTATATTAAAAATAAATTCTGATATTCTATTTTATTATGTCAATATTATGTTGATATTAGCCTAGTCTTTGTCATGTCATCAACCTAATTGCGGCTACTTTATTGGGCACTAGACTGTTATGACCTGCCATTAAAAGATGTAAAAGAGACACCACATAACTTTGTCAAAATCTTATTTCACAAAATTATCTTAAAGTTACATTTGCATGTTCATTGTGTATAGAGGCATTTACAAAAGAGAACAAAACAAGGTTTAAAAAGTTGCTAGTATTTTTAATTATGTATTTTCAAAAAAACATTTCCATTTGATGTCAAATGTCTGCACTGAACAACTAATAATACTAATACAAAATGAACACTCCTCTCTGTCAGACAGTATTTCTTTATGAAATAATTGTTTAAAAATATCAAATATATAATTATTGATTCACTGATGTTCAATGATGTTGATTCAGTGATATTCAAGCTTAACAGTTCTGAAAATGACACGTCTGAAAATGTCAAAGTTGAGAAATGTACAGTTCAGTGTTGTTTTATTGTGCAAGTAAATAAAACCCTATGTTTTGCTAAATCTTTACCTTATTCTACAAAAGCTAACGCTATGTTTCACCGTAGTTGCTAGTCATTTGTTTTCTTTAAACGAATTTCGTTATATGATCTTGATTGGTTGGCTTAATTGATTGGAATCAGAATCATTAATTGCAAGTTGATAGCATTAAAGAAAACTGCATGAGATATTCTTTAAATAGTTATTTGTAACATGTAATGTGGAAATTTTTGCAATTCAGCAAAAACAAAACCAACCAAGACAATATAACGCCAAAACTATTTTGTGACATTAATATAGCCTATTAACTAAACGATATTTTGGCTAAGCCAATCCGTAAAAGTTAACGAACTCTATGTAAGCTGTGTAAGGTCTTCCTTTAGGCCTAATTAAATTCTTTCACTCACTCATATCTTTTTAGTTTTTATACCACAAATATAAATTTAATACAAATGGCTATACAAATATTGAATACTGCACTTTAATAAAAAAAATAAAAATAAATACATGCACTAATACTTACACTAACGAACATAGCCGAGAACGGGGTAAGGTTTTTCCGTTTAATTCGTTTCTTTGAACTACTTTTTTTTCTTCAAATTTGCTAGCACAATCATAAACAAAATGTAAATATGTGCACAAATATGACAACCTCCACTCTTATAAAACGTAAAAAAACAAACAAACAAAAAAACATACACATATACATGCACCATTGCGTATACATACACTTAAAGCAGTCCCACGTCCACGTTGCTTTCCTTGTGTCTTGTTCTAGCCTGTCTGCACTGCACAGAAATCAAAAGGCAAAAACGTCTGCCCGGATGCGACACTGTCGGGTTTACACCACCAATAAAGTTTACTGCAGGTATAGTAAAGCCCTCATTTGGAATGTAACAGCAGTGCAATACAAAGGCAAGGCGGATGGACAATGACCACTGCAATTGTCACTACCACCGGAACTTCCTGAAAAGGTCTATGCCTGAGCTAAAATATCTTTTTTTACAACAGGGGACCATCCAACAGCATAACAACAAAAGGAGAGTGAAACAAACAATTACGTTAATTATTATTATTATCAGCAAAAGTAGCCTATATTATGTACATGCAAACGCAAGAAAATGTTCAAGAATCTTATGCTTTAAAAGTTTTGCTTTAAAAAAATCAGTATCATTGTATCAAAATACGTATTTTGCCTGTCTCAAGATCTTAAGCGATGCATGTAGCTACACTTTAATCATTCGCATCTGTTTTAAGAAACAGAATTGTAATATTCGCTTGTATCAACAAACATCTAGAAATATTACTCATATGAAATACCTTACTTGGCTGTGGGTTGGCTCGTTGAAAACTATTTGCCTATAATACCCGATAATTCTCGTTGCTATTGAAAATAAAATCTGATATTCTATTTTATTATATCAATATTCTGTTTATATTAGCCTAGTCTTTGTGATGTCATCATCAGCCTAATTGCGGCTACTTTATTGGGCACTAGACTACTGTTATGACCTGCCATTAAAAGTTGTAAAAGAGACACCACTTTTGAACACTCGCACATAAGGTAGGCCTCGCTAGGATTTTAATGGCGATAGTAATATTTTAGACATTTTAAATGTCGAATCATTATCATAAACCTGCATTAAACACATCTTTGTAGCTACTAATTAGATTTCTCCTGTTCCTACGGCATATTCTGTCAAATTTGTGTTGTCTGCTAAAAGAATACAATGTAAGGCACATGTACTGTAAATATTGTTCATGGATCCTTTCGTCTTTGAATAAGACAGGCATTGACATTGACAATATTCTAGCTCGCGTGTCCTCTCTCAGTGAACATCCAAAGTTGCACTAAATAAGTCTTTCAATTTTGCTTTTTTGTGTATAGACAGTATGAAAGACAGTATTCCTCGTCCAAGGAACAGAAGGTTCATGTTTTGTTGGACAAGAAATTGATCTGTTTGCTGGACAAGTGAAGACTAAATTTTAAGAATGTTAAAAGAGTAGGTTGTATTTTTGAGGATATACATTTACAGGATTTCAGTAACCTTGATTCGTTGTAGAGGATTACTTTTAAAAAGATCATTTACCTTTGACAAGAAATAACTTGAGTGATTCACACACTGTGCAACCAATGTTACTGGTACTGATATATGGTTACGTGAGGTGGAATTGTTCAAAATAAATAATTGAAACTGAGAATTTTTTTTTTTTTCCTGTTCATGATTATGTTGAAATTGGACATACTAAGCACCTGACAATAAAACAACAATTGCATGATAAAAGCATGATATTTATTGTGATATTTAATGATGTAGTTGATCACGCCATTTTGCTTGAACTGACAACAAAATGTCATATTAAACGTGAAATTCAAAAATCAAGCCCTTAAAACCCCTCAAGTCAGCCTTTGATTATTTGCTAGAGATTGAGTTGCATTGTTTTTTTGTTACGTGGAGACAATCTTTCAAAGCTTAAAGAGTTTTCAAACAGATCATAATGGTGGAGTATTGTTGGTTGCATTTGCCATTTCAGACACTTCACAGACATGAAATATATACTATAAAAAGACATTAAGTGTCGTATTTAACATGAATTTAAACAAAAAAGAAGCAGGTTTTGGTATTTTGTAACTTCAGTGTCTTGCCAACAAGTGGATTCAGGCGAGTAAATAAATAAATGAGACGTGATAGAATGAGCCATCTTGTTTATTCTTCGGTTGATTTCAACAATGGCGTACACACACACGAATTTGTCTATATTCACACGAGGAACACAAGTAAAACGAGCATATTGATAACAGCAAGATATTACAAGACGTACATGAAGGTTATACTCAGTGCAATTCAAAATCTACGCTATAACACCAGCACGATAAATGACTCTCTTTCCTTGGATAAGGTAGGGTAGTAATTAGCGTGTTTGTTCATCTACACATAAATGTGCATTTTCTATAGGCAGTTTAAGTTGTTGGGGGAAACGTCTAAATAATTTCAACAAAGCAGCATGTAGAATAAATTAAAAATTCATTCTTGCAAGCAAAACTTTGTTTTTAGGTAGTGCCGTGGTACAATCTTTTAACATAGTTAAGATTGGCTTCGAGCTATTAGTGTCTTCCAAAGACTTCAAAAAGCTCGATAATCATAATAAGTGATTAAAAGGGTAAATTACATAACTTAGGTTTAATACTACAAAACAAGAGTCTATGAAATCTCTAGGTAGAAATGTATATTGCAAATTTCCCATGATTAGGTAGCTTCTTTTGAGATTTTCAAACGATTGCAATCTCTGGTGAGACCAATAAAATAATCGAAAAAATACAAACTGTAGCCTCGCCCACTCACATAGAATAACAATAAAGAACAGTTAAGTAATCGATAAAGTATGTAATACAGAATGCATTTTCTACACTTGCCATCCCCTGTCTCAGTACACATAGCACTAATGCAATATTGCCATATTCGGATTGCAGAAATAGTGTTACACAATCTATTCTTCTGTCAATTTGATTCGAAATGTCAGCATGTTGTGGCTTGATTTTATATACAAGACCAATCGTTTTTAAAAGTGACAAGCTGATGCAATTATTTCATTATTTAAATTGGTTGCATCTAAGTCATTTTTATCCCCCAGACATCCTCATCAAGTATGAAATAAATGTTAGACTCCGATATATGCTTGTCATGCTGATTACATTTCCCTAAATAAAACGAAGGGTTATTGTGTTCCTGTTAGTCTGCCTCTGAGTAATTTGTCAAATACACAGATCCACTTTTCGCTAATGGTAAAAGTCCTCGTGTGTTGGTAAAAAAAAAAAAAATGTTTTTTTTCCCTCTTTGGGCAGGTTTCAGGGTACTTTTGTATGGAAGGGGGATTTTCTCACGTTTTGACCCAACTGTTTGTAATAAAATTGGCGCTTCTTCTCTTTCATTGCCCATTCGCGAGACCTCTTCAAAATCTGCCATATAACCATAAAAAAGACCATAAAATCACTCCTTGCTTTCCTCTTTCTCTTCCGTTTCCTTGTCTTCTCCTTCCTCCACCTCACCGTCCTCGTTGCCCTCTTCTTCGGCCTCTGCTTCAGCCTCTCCTCTCTGGCCCGGAAATTTGTCTTTGTTATTTTCTTTTTTCCACTTCATTCGGCGATTCTGAAACCAGATCTTCACCTGCCGTTCAGTTAAGCTCAGCGCGTGGGACACTTCAATGCGGCGTTTGCGTGTGAGGTATGGGTTGAACAGGAACTCTTTCTCCAGCTCAAGAGTCTGGTAACGGCTGTATGTCTGCCTTCCATTGCGTCTCCCAGGAGCTTTGAAATGTAACAAAAATATCTGTCAATTGCATGTCTTCATTGCTTCGCTCTTTTCATTTACATATTCTGGGATGTAGTTAGAAAAACATGAAGGAAATATAAGTTGTTAAGCTATTTATATTTATATGTGCAAACAAAAATGAATAAACAGTTCAATTGTTTACACATGGATTTTCTTTTCTTTTCTCCAAACACCCCCCCCCCCACACATCAACTCATTGCACACCAAGGACGAATTCTGGCACAAATAGTTTTGTGTGTGTGTCATAGTGTGCCTTATAGTCTATAATATCCTCATTACGATTTGCCCCTAGAACATATTCAGGTAAGCTATATCAATTGTGGACATTCATTGCCGTCATAAACGGGAAATATAACTTACACGCTTATATCCAATGGTGTTCCAATTAGTAGATCTATATATAGTAGATTTGATTTCTTCCATAAATGCGTTGTTTCTATGTTTGAGTTACACAGCAGTTTTAATTCAGGTCAGTAACGCACAGAATTTCACATAACCTGGTGCACGGGCGCGCGCGCGCGCGCGCACACACAGCCAGACAGACAAACACACACACACACACATAGACACACACACACACACACACACACACAGAGACACACACACACACACAGGTTTTCATAGTATCTATCACTCGAACAAAATAAATAGATAGAAAACCTTTATGTCCTCATTCAGGTTCATTACCAGTTATTTTTAAATTAAAGCAAGCTAATAGAACTTCACAACACGCCTCAAATACACTTGTCATTAGTAGGTGTTGAAAGGTTTTCTTTTGCGATATAATTTGATTGACAAAAAATTATACTGAAACTATTTTAAACTAACTATTGAACTTCAGATTTTTTATTTTAGATTTTAGATTATTTTAGTTTTTCCCCCTTAACAGGAAGGAAACGCAAATTAATGGAATCAAACGAACAAAGTCAATTTAAATCAAACGAATTATGTTTATGTGATGTTTACCACTACACATTACAATCACAAATTTCTCATTTGAGTCACCACAAAGGTGGTAAGACAGGTGATCATTTCTAAGAATAATCTGATTTCGGATAATGTCCATCCAGCTCAATCTAGCCAACTATCAAAACTACTACATTCGTTTTTACACAAACAATGATGGTTCAGTGAAGTGAACAAATACGTTTACGAAAAGCCTATTATTAAGTACAGTTTCGCAACCTGCAAAAGCATAACCCACCTGTGTTTTGATCTCTGTTTATGAACACTGCACGCTAGAGCAGAATAAGGCTCTTGACACACTGACGCAGTCACACAGACAAACTCACACGCAGTGATTGAACAGAATGTGAAATAGTAAGTGTTCTAACCGTGAGGCCGCATCCATGGGAACATGAGGCTCGGAGAGGAGTTCTGACTTAAGTGGCCTTGTCCTTCTCCAGGGTTAGTGCTATTGGACGATTTACAGTCTGGGTATTGCGCTAAACTGGCCTCTTGCTGGGTACCATAAAGCGGTTGCCTCGGAAGGGCTTCATATCCATAAAATTTCGTAGCGTCTCCGTGACATGCCAATGCACAGGGGTTCTGTTGATAACCAGGGTTGGAGATACCTGTGGTTCCGTGATGGAAAAAGTCCTGTACGTGATGCGACGGGTGCTGAAACCCCGGCGCAGCTGCTCCATGTCCGTACACGAGCGTGTGGCTTCGGGCAACGCTCTGTGGAAACCTGCAGTCGTAGTAAGTTGGCTCTAATGTTTCGCCGCCTTTGTACTTGGAAAAAAGAGGGTTAACAAAATAAGAGCTCATGTTTATATAGCATTAAAAAGAGTCAGTCTGGTTTGGAAAAAAAATAAATTCTCCTCTCTAAATGGTGGCAACCTATTGTTGCGGTTCCAAATGGCATGCAACGCAGACAGAGCAACCGGAACTAGATGGAGAAATGCTGCCCCTTCGGACAATCTGAGGCAGCTCCCACTTCAGCTCCTCTCGCTTAGTCTCTCTCTCTCTCTTCCTATCGCCAGCCTTTCCTTTTGCAACCTCAAATCATGGCGTGCACGGTGGATGTGTGTTAAGGTTAAAGCTGGCTAGCTCCGACGGCTCAGTCACAAGCTCGTACTTTTTTTGCCTCCCACCAGCCACCCCCACTACAATGAGACCCCTCACCCCCCACTCCTTGTCCCCTACACCCCACCCTTTGGCTCCTCATCTTTCCAAAGCGTCCACAGGCGTCTACCTTGAAGGGGAAACACAGTTGTCTGTATTTTTATTGAATAAAAACGGCGGATGCACGTATTACATGAATGAATCACTGAAGTTTTTAATGGCTTCTTTAGAGTACCCGCAGGTTACTACAGCTTCATGCTGGCCGCACGGGTTAGTCCTGCGGTCACGTTGAAACAATTTGTCTGGTATTTCGTTTTTGATATAACTAGGTATCATTATCTTTCCAAAAGCCATATACGCTGAGACCATTACACAACCATTCTGGTAGGTTTAGTATAAGGTTGTGTATCGAGCCATAACCCACAGGGACTACATTACTCAAGTTTACGAACATTACAAGGAAACGGCTACGATTGACACCGCATACCAGCTAAAACACAAATTTACAATGACAAATATTTAACATAATTTTTATTTTTATTATTATTATTATCATTGCTGCTATAGCCTATTTAAAGGTTGTGACGAGTAATTGTGACGCCTACTTTATTTGTGTTAGACTGCTAACACACACACACACACACACACACACACACACACACACACACACACACAGAGAGAGAAAGCTGAAAACGCAAGCCTCTCTTGGCCCTCCTAAACCATACTAAAAAGTTGTAAATCTGCCGCACTGACACAATAAAATTGCGCAATAGATGCCTCGTTATTTTACTAGACACATTAATGGCTTGTTGTTTATTTCGGCTTTGCTCATTTAAAGTCCTTCCCAAAATATGAGCATGTGGTTTTGTGTCGTTACTTGACAATTTTTACACTTCGCTGCTAAACGGGAAAGACACACACAGGAAATTTATAGACATCTCACAGTCTATAAAGATGCAGATTATGGGTCATTGTCTCAGCTACAGGAACATAGCTGGAGTGGGTTATTTTTTTGTAACGAAAATAACATTTAGGCCTAATTAAAAAACATTAATTAAGTAAATAATTGCATTTCTTTTAATATTTAAAAAGCGAATGTATTAAAGTAATTATTGTAATATTGTAATTGTAATTGATATTGTTTTTATTTTTATCATTAGTAGGCTCTTATATTTTTTATAGCTATTAATAACACCACAAACAACAATAATAAATGTAACACGAATTGTTTAAAAGGGACAGTTAAAATAAATGCCCTGGTTATAAAATCAATGTCATCTTTAAAGCGTCAAATGTGAGGATGTCAAAAAAGTGAAACATATTTCTGAAAATAAAAAGGTACCCCAAAATGAATATATAAATGGAAAGCATATCGGCGACATTTGTAAATCAGATATCACACGAGACTGAAATGATGTTACGATTTCCCAGTGCCTTCAATAAATTATGGCAGCTATATACGGCAGCATAAAAACCGACACTGCTTTAAAAATTTTACGGAGTCACGGATTATGACAAAACAAAAGAAAGACAGGGAGAGTGTGAAAAAGCACGGTAGCACGAAGATACGAGACAACATAAAACTATTAAATATAATAACAGTAATTAAACAAACAGTTGTTTTAAGAATATGATAAAGATGGTGTGAATGTAAAGTGTATTAGCCTACTTTAGCGTGTTGACATTTGCTTTTTTTTTTTTTTTTTAAAGCCATAATTGTGATTAATAACTGTAGGCCATTCTTTCAGCACTTTTCTTGCAGCACACTCCCAAGCTTTAGCAGCCCAAAAATGCGTTAACTGTGAGTCAATAGCGCCATCTAGTGTACTTAGGGGTAACTTTTACAAATAATCATTGACAAATTATCATTGGAAAAACGCACAGTAATCCAAATAAATTAGGACAATGACAGAAAGCCTATTTGGATGTACCTTTAGCCTGAAGGAAACTTTGCACTGTGAAAACACATAACACTTCAAGCAGTGCCGAATATATGATTTAAAGGCGTACAGCACCAGTATGGACACTGTAAATTAGCTTTACAAGCACGTGTTAAGTGAAAACTAAGCTTTTTTCAGTTCAGCGTCGGTTAAAGGCTTGGAGAAGTGGGTTCTGAATGCATCTTGCGCTGTTGGTGGATTGTTTTTGCCTCTATTAGCCCAAAGGACTAAATGGCTCTGCAAAACTCTTTGAGAGGGTCCACCACTAACGTCCATTAAACCATAAAGTAATTTAGCCCAGACGTCTAGCCAGTTAGCCAGGTTGGCTTTGTTCGTCTGCATCTGAGACAAACAACACCAAGCTCCAAGAGGGTTGTAAAACTAGCATTTTTGTTCTTAGCCGGAAACGTTGCGGATCGGGCTTTGAAATCACCGCATCCTGTTCGTATTGTTAAGGATCACAAAAAGGCAATTTCATTCCAGCGTAGGACGCTAAATATTTGAATTTTTATTAGCGTATATCTATACCACAACTGCTACTCGTATATATTTTTATATATCCAAGAACAAAATATCAACACCAGATGATTTTAAAATTACGCATGTGCGGTTACCGTATAAGATAAGAGGGGTGAAAATACAAAGGTGACTGAAACAATTCATAAATAAACAGTCATAAATAAAGAACGCTCAAATTACAGGACAGGTCCCTTTAAAAGATTTAAATTTAAGTTCATACCCCAAAAACGCGTATAGCCTACAATGACTTCAAAATCAAAGCCATTTTACCATTACTGAGATCCTCGGCCTGGTTCAAAAAAAAAAAAAAAAAAAAACTTTATTATTGTAGTTGATATATTTTTTTTTAATTTACTCAAGTTTATTGACATTTCCATTAAATATTTATGTATTTTGTGGCTTTAACATGTTATCTGTAGGCCTACCACAGATTGAAACTTGAATTTTTCCTGCGAAAATTGTCATATTGTTGCACATATCATTTAACTATAATAATAATAATAATAATAATAATAACTAAACTATTTGTTTTTATTTAAATAAAAATAATATACAATTTAAAAAATAAGGAAAAAATATTGGAAATAAGCTTGCAATTAAATACCAAAATATGACAGTATAAATAAGGCACGGGACATGAGGCCTACCACAGGCTTTTCTGTATTTGTTCCTTGTATGGATGTGTAAATTTGATATTTCGACGGTCATACCATACCAACTACCTCTTTACAATGGCCTTGCTTTTGTGCACTTACTCCAACCTCGATACTTGAAAACTGTATGTGTGGGCCAAATAACTGGAGAGCATAAACTTAGCCAAACTAATTCCTGAAAGCTTTTCGCTGCAAATATGTCGTCATTGTGCGGTCAAATGAATGAAATGAGACACAAAAGTCATATTAACATGGTTGTATATATTTGGATATATCTACAATCTATGATGCAACTCATTTACAGTTTAAAGAATGTAAAATACACAAACAGGTACATCAGAAACAAACTAAGCACATCGACGCAAACACGTACATTTTTAACTACATAACTGTTATTCTTTATAAAATACTCGGCTTTGAAATCTCCTACAAATAATGAAAGCATAGAAAAGAAACAACCACGTAGAGAGCATAAATTAGGAAAGTGAAAATAAAGTAATTCAAGTATTTTCTCTCTGAAACTTCGGGGCAGCCTCTCTGAAGAGTCCACTTTTGTGTTTGTGAGTAAAGAAACGTTACGTAAATCCAAACTACGAATAATATTAACATGACTCAATCCAGGATGGTAAAATTACGCTTATATTAAATCATACTTATATCAGCCATTCTTTTTTCAAAGGATATCCATATAGGATATTCCTTTTCTGTTCCTGTTATAGGCCGAAGGTGCAACTGTTAAGACTCGTGATGATACTAAATGATGCTTTTTCTTCAGTCTGTGTCCGATTAATGACTTTTGGTCTACTGTTCTTTACTGTCGTTTTTTTCCTTGTTCATTTTCTTCATCTTCATCCGTCGGTTCTGGAACCAGATTTTGACTTGTCGCTCCGTTAAGTTCAGCACCCTTGCTACCTCATATCGCCGGTCTCTTGTGAGGTACATATTGAATAAAAATTCCTTTTCGAGTTCGAGTGTTTGATACTTGGTGTATGGACAACGCTTCTTTCGAGTTGAGCGCGCATGGATCCAGTTTGCCACAGGATTATCTGAAAAACAACGCATAAAAAGTGTGATTAGGTGCTGCTGTAAACAAACACGCTGTCCAAAACAGATTACTGTATCCAAGTCTTTTCTTTCTTGATTATGACAGCCATAACGTGTGTATAATGCAATAATTAATGAACTGTAGCACCTAACAACACTTCTCATTTTGGCAAGATTAATCTTCAATTAAATGGTCAGGCTTAATACGTGTAAATACCAAGTCATTCCATATGAAGTCCCCCTATCTCTGTCTATTTGAAAAAGCTTCGCAAACTCTTAGGAGAGAAATGGCGCTGTAAACTGGTGAATGTACCTATTTGCTTTATAGGCCCATAAAAAAGCAAAGGCTTGTGACTCAAGCCTTCACAAGTCTACGCTCAAACTTCTGCTATGCAGTGAATGCACTGCGAACATTCCACGTGCTGTTTCTCGATGAAAATGATATGTTTAATTTATATGTAAATTATATTTAATTGAATAGTTCAAAACACCAGGCGCCTTTTTTTACATTTTTAATTTTACATTTCAGTAGGAAGGCTATGTTGTACAGCCCATTACAAGTACAATTCAAAACAAGTAATATTAGTAGGCTATTTAGTTATAATAAAATATATTACATGTGAAACCCCAAATAAGCTATATTTGAAAGGTTAAATATGCGTCCTCGCTTTTTCATACGCCTGAATTGTTATTGAGCCAACGGCAGGATAAAATTATACATTTGCACATTAAACAAAACACAGTAATATAATTGTATCGTATTAGAATTAATGATAATGATAATGGTATATGGCGATTTGTAAACATCGCATGCTACCTTCCTTGCCAGACTTGGCTTTTTAGGAGACCATTTTTATAGCTCACAAGCCGTTTTACAACCCAATCCTATGGCGTTTGTCATCAATGGATAGCCCCAAAGCAGACTTGAGTCGGCCGAGAACAGCACAGAGGATGAAAGAGTATAGAACTTGGTTTTACGACGGACAACAGCCAACCACCAAGCGAACGCAATAAACTGAGAAGCATCCCATACCCGGTTGTAAACAAGAATAGCACTAACTTACTTGGGTCTAATTCAGCCTTGTCGTCTTTGTGCTTCCCGGAAGACAGACTCTCCGTCTCAGGCGATGGTGTGTTCTGCTGTTTTTCTCTAATGTCGACGGCGGAGCAGTAGAGATAATCCGTGTAAGTGCGTCCGTTCGAGCCCAAACAGTCCCCAGTACGGGGATCCTGGAAGGTGTCGGGCTTCAGCCCGTAGTGCCTGCTATTCCCTGCATATCCTGGAAAAGACACGGTACCGGGGATAGGCTCCAGCCAAGAGCGAACGTACCTTGAGTCTGTGCCTAGGTGAGGTTGGTGAGTGTATGGATGATAAACCACTGACGACTGGGAGTGAACAGGGGCCCACGAGGTAGTAAAGACTGGTGGTTTCGGGGCAAAGCTGCAGGACGGGTAATCCGCGCATTCCGGTACCAGGGGCGTCGGGCGTGAGCTGGAGGATATCGGACCAGTGGCTGTGAAACGACTCGCCAGAACATCCTCGCTCTCATGGTTGATCAAGGAATCCACATAATAATTACTTATGGGACCCGTAGCCGACATGGCGATGTTTCCCTTCTCTTTTACATGCATCCGATTATTATATGGAGTGTATGTGTACTTTTTTATCTGACCGTAGAACAATCAAGACAGGTAATTATTTCAGAAAGCTTCCCCAGCTGGGATTGGACGCCTGTGGAACACGTGATTGCATTTACCCCCTGAAAAACTGCACAGCAGATCAATGCGCGCGTTCTCCTGGAACAGCAATGCACTTCGAGCTTGCAGTAGGTTGCTTAATACTAATGTTGTCTTTCTAGATAAAGCCTAAATATATGAAGATGATGTGTTTCTAATATATTATGATGCAACTGATTAACGTAGATGGTTTTTTGTAGCCTTACAGAGCAGCACAGCGTGTGTTAACGATCTTAAAAGGGCACTATTTGTTGATGTAATCAATCTCTGTCGAGCGAATGCTACTGTGCTGTGGCTAGCCTTGTGCGCATCCCACACTGCACAATGTTATTTATTAAAACAAATAGAAAACTAAAGAAACGGTTGTACAATTCTTTCTCGGTTTCACCATTAATTCTATATAATTGGAAAGGACCCAATGGAATAATTTTGACAAATATACGGCTATTGTGCTGTCTAGAGGGTTGCTTTTATGCACTGAAGTCCTATTTTCCACTAGTTTCAAATAAATACAATTGGGATATCCCTCATAAAATGGAGTTTTAAACAAATCGGGGCGGTGGGAATAGTAAGACGCCTGAAAACGCACCACAACTGCGGCTATATTCGTCAAGTGGTCGTGCATGCTTTTATGTCCTTCAATAAATTTTTACGAGGACCATTTGATTGTTCATAAACGTGTCGTTAATAAAACTGCAGTTGAGTTCCTAGTATAACATAAAACCAACACTACGCTTGTGAAAGAAGTCTCATCAAACCTTTGTCGAATATTCTATAGAAAGACGGGTGACTGTTCACAAACTAACTCTTAAAATTGTATATGAGATAAAAGTTTTAAAAAGCTTTTTTAGCAATTTTATTGCGAAATGTGTTTGAAAAGGCATATGCATAACACAATCTATTCTTTTGTAAATATTTTATACTCCCTTGTCTTTAATTTTTTTTTTTGTTTATCTAATTTGCAATTTTTTGCGACTCTTTCGAACTTAATTATTTGTTGTAATACGAGACAAATAGTCTTGCTGACAGAAAATAAAATTATATTAAAACTAAAAACTATGTGAAATATTTGTGAATAGCCTCTGTTTTTTTCGATTCATTAGTTTCGTTATTTCGACTTATTAATACTGCCTGAAACAGGAACAAAATATTATTTTATTCTGTAAATCTATTAAACGCCATTAATCTTTAACGCCATGCTCTTATCGTGTAGAAAATGACACCGTTTGAACATTTTATATTTAATATGTGAGTAACTATATTTTAGATGTAATGTTTCTACTAAGCGTATTGCGAAATTTGGAAATGTGTTGATTTTGGTCTGCAGTCATTGTCAGTGTTAGGCCCAGTATGAAACCGGCCACATGAGGTCAGGCTTTTTTTTCCGCCCTGTTTTTTGTGGGAACACCAGACATTGTCAAAATACAGACACACCAAATAACAATACGTGGGCAACTGAAACTTAAATATACTCGTGTACTGCAAATAGCTATTAAGTCAAAATCCCTTTACTATGTTATATAAATTAATCAGTTTACAGAGACTAGACCCAAAGTAATGAGCGCCATTATGTTCCTCTTTTCATTTATAAAACAAACTAATTAAAGTTCTTGATTCAGCAAAACAACTACAATCAAAATAAAGCAAAAGATACTAAATTTATGCTTTCATACCGTTTCCGTCAATCATTATGTGTTTTATAGGAAGGCGTGACAGCTTTTTGATTATGGCGTGGATCTGATTGCTTCTACATGCAGTAGACTGCGGAAGCAATATAATTTAGATACTCTGAACAAAAGTGAAAGTAAAATATTATGCAAGTGTATAAATAATTTATAGCCTTGATGGGAGGCTGCAGCGTATTGGGAGTATCAGTGCATCTAATCAAACTGATATAATAATGGCATGTACAAAACAAACAAACATATGTCATAAAAAACATTCTTCAACCACATTTGTAAATAATGGTATCATATCTACATTAAAACATTGGCTCAGTGCAGTTAAAGAGCCTTTATCGTTTTTCCGAGGGCGTGGTACTTGATGCTAAAGTCCTAGTTCAATCACTGTTGTTTATTTTTAAATGAATCTCTTATTATGGTGTTCTAATGTTGGTAATGATGCATGTATAACGCTATTTGTTTGCTAATATAATGTTGTTTTTAAATAAACGAAGAAAAAAAAAAAAAGTAAAACCGTGTTTAATTGTTTGAGTCTTCTATGAATGTCTTTGAAATTTCTAACTAGAATTGTAGTTGTATCTATAATTTCTGTCAGGTGTGATATAAAATTAGCTATAGAGGTTAACATTAATTCGGTGATTAACAAGGATGTTTTTCACATAATATCTCATTTTCATATAGACAGAATACCAGTTTTATTACGCTCTTTCCCTGGAACGCCTTAAAGAGAGATGTTCGCTATGTGGTCGCATTTATTCATAGGCCTACATTTATTGATAACGACCTTGTGATTTAACAGTGTTCAAATCTGCAGAATGTAGTATTCGCTGCAGTCTTAAGCAATTAAGCTGTGCAGGGTGACTCAGGATAATACTGGACTGCGGTGCACACTGCTCATGAGGAGACACTAGTACGAGCTCACTCACTGTTCTATCCACACTAACACTTAGAATTTAGAACATCACAGACTTTATACACATCTTTAAAAGAGACTGAGATTTACAAGTACATAGCATATTTAAAATATAGCACTTTACGGAGAGATTTTCTTGTTTATATGGTAGCAACGAGCTGCAACCATGACCCCTCAATAATGCATTTCTTATAGTCTCGTGTGATTATAATAAACATTGTAGCTTCATAATATACACATATATATCCTTTTCTTGTATGATCATAATTGAATCCTTCAAATTGATTTTAAGTTGTCATTAAAAACATCAGAATACTTTCCTTTCTGAGACAACAACACGGCAGTATCATTGCTAATGCACTTTGATTTACGGGAATATCTCAACATTAATCTCCAGCTTCCTGACTGTTTTAAAAATTAGGCTACTCTTTGCTCGACTTCAATATTTGTTTTAGTACTGCATAGCTGAAAACACACCTACAATTCAGGAGCAGGTTAAAATCAATATTTTATTTTTTTCTTAAATTATTTCAAGCGCTAGCATTTTTATTAATTAATAAATTAATTTGTTTTTTGGTGTGAAGTATACTGAGGATTGTTTAAATATTGCAGTATACCTAGGCCCATATGTAGCCCATTAGCAATGCCACTGCGCCTAAAAATACAATTGTCTTTAACAACGGCGTTAATCAATGCAGAAGATTGGTGTCTTCTCATAATCATTCCACATAACTTCACCATGTTATGTAGTAAATACATAAGGTTCTTTTCTTTTCTTTTCTTTTCTTTTCTTTTCTTTTCTTTTCTTTTACTCTTGTAGCTTTTAAAAGACCTTATGTGCGCCACGGTCAACGTGAACATCATAATGCACTATACCATTTCGTTTAATGCCTTCACTTTAAGACGATACAAATGTGTTGTCATATAGTTTTACTATTTTGTGCCTAGACGTCTTTGCATTCATTTACGAGGGATTATAAAATAAAGCAAAATGTTCACAGTTTATCATATTGTAATAGAATAAGTACACATATATTACTACAGTATCATATAATTGTATGCTGCCGTTAGGCGACATAAAAAGCTAAAGTGCAAAGATTTAAAATTTTAATTAATTAATTAAAGCTAAAATAATATAATGAGTTATTTCTTGTGTCCAAGTGAAAACACCAGCTAGGCTAATGAAAAAATAAATTAACCTTGGGGCATTACATTAAATTCCTACTTTGTGTTGAAAAGCCGAGTAAAAGACTTTTATTTAGCAAAGTAACTTGCTTTGGGTCTAAAAATCTGAAATCAAAGCTGTTTCAGACAAACGTAAAATGCAGCAACATGAATGCAATATAGCTTCATAAAATAAAACTAAATTAATTTAAAATGATTAATTCGTTCAAATTGTCAACGTGTACTGAAACTGGTCTTTAGGCTTATTAACTGAAAACAAACTAAAACAGTGTATCACAAATCACAGAACAATGTAAAAACTACAAATGCAAAACACAACAGCTAATCAATATCCTAATTCAAGCCCACTGAAAACTAAACAGCAACCATAATCTGTGTTCAATTCCCAGTATCTGTGTGTGAACATCTATTCAAGTGTTTACGCATAAATATCTCCACCACACCAGGGGTAGGCCATTGCTAATGCTACTTCAGATAGGCCTAATGCGGAATGTGTCACACATATACAGTACTATACGCTTCTGAATGCAAGCAAATAATTCAGCATATTTTATATATAGATACTGAGCAGGAGTAGGTGTTTTGATGTCTACCAATCCTTAGGCTATTTGAGGATATTGCCGCTATATCCGCATGCGAGGCGGCAGTGTCCTGTGGGGCTATTACGCGTGCTGTAAACTCTTTGTTGGTGACGCATTCCAGAGGAGAACCCCATTCACTCAACTGAATGAAAATGACTTTGGATTCCAGACTGTCTCCTCCCGTCGCAAAACAGCTGAAGGGAGGGGAGGGGGTTAAGAAAACAAGCATATATGGTGAAATCCAATGACTACTCTCCCAGGAAAAAAGAACAAGTCGCTGATGAGGCCCTTTACAGCTAACAACTTTCCGAAAAACATTACCTTAACTCATTTAGCCTATTATTTCCACATATTATTTACATGGTTTTAGGAGGCATTGTACAGTGTAAATAAAGTCACAGAGCAAATACTGATATTTCCTGCTTACTGATTTGGAAAAACCCACACACATTGAATAATAAAATGTTTAGAAATAATCATTAACGAAATGTTTTGAACGGTCTGATAAGGTAGAAAAATCCTTTTGAAGGAACCACACAGGTTCACTGTTCATTGTGCACGGAAGCTACAGATCAAACATTGTCTGCCTTGGAAACTAGCCACAGAAAGTCTGTTGTGGCAACGCTTTTTAACGTTTAGCATGTGCTGTTACACTAACCACTGCTACTGCTCATGTTGCTGTTATGTCTATTATAAAAGTTATTCTAATATATATTAGTCAAACCAAAATTTATTCAGAAACCTTGAACATTTTATTCATTAATAGAGTTTATTCACTATAGTTTAAAAAATAATTTAATAATAATCAATTAAAAAATAATCAATTATGTCAGATAACACTTAAGCAAAACATGGTCAGGTCAAAGTGTCTGAACAATTTTTGGTTCCAAATTTTTATCAGTTTTACTGGTAGTCCACTGTATGAAGAATTTTTGGGTATAATATGTCACAGTTTACTTTATTTTGCTATCCTCACTTATATAAATGAACTACAGTGTCCTGCACCCACTAGTAAAAATATATTAAAAATATCAAAAACGTCTGAATAATTTTTGGTTTGACTGTATATATATATATATATATATATATATATATATATATATATAAAGTTATTAATTACAAGTATTTAAACGGTCTTTTAAAATGCAATTTTGCTATTTGAGCCAGGCCGCTAACAGTTTAAAATTGTGTGGTTGGCCCACAAGTGGGTGTAAAGTAACGTGGCACTAATTCAAAACAAATACCAAGTTTAATTTTGTAATTGTTGGGTCATGTTTCTAGTACAAAATCAAAGCCAGACAATGTTTATAAAATTTGTAATGGTGATTACATACGCAAATATAATTACAATATGGAAAGAAATTCATAGCTGATCAATTTATAATTAATAGCTGAAAAAACAAAAAAAGGTACCATTTCCATCAGTCCACCATTTTCTGTTTTTTTTTTTTTTTTTTTTCTGTTTTTTTTTTTTTCTGTGCTACCACCTCAGCCACTAACATTTCTGCTGTTAAAAAGTGGCTAAAACACTTTGGGTCATATATTGGAATAAAAGAATAAGCCATAATAAGGAACGGTCTAAGTTTGCCCCATGATGTTAACGGTCCTTTCTCCCTCTGAGAGTCTAAATTCTCTTTTACAGCCCGACACACAAAGGCGAGCAAAAGAGAAAAAGAGCCCGCTGTGGCTATAATCGTTCAGTTCATTTACAATGCCATTTGCGGAAACTTCATTGCACAGGGTGTAATTTAACGGCAATTGTCGCCCTTGATGAAGACGAACTGACGTAATCAAGGCAGTTTCTTGTTGTCGAGCCAGGAAGCCAATCCCAACAACATGAAACTACCTAAACCACGCACCAGCCGCGCGTAACGGCGTTATCCACAGGATGAGACAAACGACAAACTCTGCACAGATAAGTAAGGATTTTATTCCATTCCTCAGTGCCTCGAGCGTTAATTTAATCAAACATCGTCTGTTATGGTTCTATACTAGCCTATGCCCGAAAGGCCATGGCTTTTTGGGTAGTTTTAAGAATTAACACCAAAATGAACCAATTGACACTTCTATCAACCAGTAGGCCTATTGCTATTTCTAAGACAAAAAAAAAAGAAAAAAAAAAAGAAGAAGAACAAAACCCCCACATATCTACATGTCGGAAAGACACACTGGCAAATTACTAGCATGCAAATAAGTATAGATCTTCAACAAGAATGAGACTGTCAAAAGAGTTTCCTGTTGCTTTTTTTAGACCTAAACGCACATGTGGACAAATCGTTAATTTAAAAATAGATTTGTAGTAAAAAAATGATAAATTGTCCTTCAGAGGGAATGCAAACAGCTTCCATTAATTTATAACACATAATGTTATAAGTAGATCTCCACAACTTTAACTTGGAATATGGGGCACATTATCCACAACAGCACTCTGCTAACAACTGTCAGAAGCATAAAGAGCAAAATCCAATTCGTTAAAATCAGAGATGTTATCCATGTCAATGCTTGAGGGTATCCAGAATAGCCTCCCTCAGCTCAATCGGGGAGAAAATAAGGAAAACGTGATCCTACCTTGAACGTTCTGCACACAGTCTGATTAGCGTAGCTCATAGGATCCACTCATTCATTCACTGCAGCTGTAGTTCTTTCATTCTTCCGTGATCAGTCCATCGTTCCATAGCGTTCCATAACTCCATAATGAAAGGTTCCCGGTTCCAAAACAGCCAGGCAGACCGCAGAGCGCGTCAGTGAGGCCAGCACATTGCAGTCCCGAGTATGTGAATTAGCCCTCCTCCACTCACCTTTTAATGCATCTTTACTGCAGCAGCACATTATATTTGCAGATCATAAAATCCACCCCCAGCGCTTTCCAGGACCGTCATGACATTACAATTTTATGACCTTGACTTACTGTGGTCACCTGGATAATATTTAAATCAACGTTATGGGTCTCCCACTCATACTGAAAGTGCTATGCACTTTCTCCTTCTGCCTCTCTTCCCTATCTTCACCCAAAATTTTTGTCAACAGAAAACAGGAAAATATGCAAGGGGAAGGACATACCAGGACATAATATTTTCCCACCCCCTGTTTTATTTATCAGCCTGTCGAGTTAAACATCAAATTGACAAATACACGTCAAGAACAAAGCATGCAAAATACAGAGCGCGCATTGTATAAGACACGCGCACTGACAGCAAACAAACTAAGCTAAGACATCAAATAGAAATCTCGTTCTTATATTCTGAGTTAAGGATTTTCAAAATTACAAGTCTGCCACGAATATTTGTACCAAGCATCCTTTTCTTCCGCTACTGCCATATTTACAACTATTATTCAGGTCTGGTCAACAATGATAAATAAGACTGCCTAACTGTAAACTAAATGTAACACTGTTTGCAGGATGTTCCAGTTCCTTTGAAATGAAAGTCATGGGCCAGTGCTTTGCTATTTTAAAGTTTTATGTGTGTATGCGAGTCTGTGAATGAAAAGGGAGGAAAAAAAGAGATTAAAAAAAATAGAGATGGGCTAAAGGTGGGGAACGCGAGAGAGTATTTATTATTTCTTCTTCTGTCTGTTTCCTAAGCCCTCAGTTGAAGCTATAGCCTGTTAGCTCTCGGACGCGACTTTCTCTGTTGAGCTTCTTTAGCTTCATCCTTCTGTTTTGGAACCAGATCTTGACCTGTCTGTCTGTGAGGTTGATACTCTTGCTGATCTCCAGACGGCGCTCTCGAGTCAAGTACATGTTGAACAAGAACTCCTTCTCCAGCTCAAGTGTCTGATGCTTTGTGTAAGGACATCTCTTCTTTCGTCCACTTTTCGCTTTTAGCCAGTTCCCCGTTGTTTTTTCCAATTTAGCCTCATCTGCACAAGTAAACGAGAGAGAGAGAGAGAGAGAGAGAGAGAGAGAGAAAATTGGTGACTGCAAGATAATAGAACTGCCTGAAACGCTACAGTTGCTCATTTGATTATAGGCCTATTATTTAGTTTAGTTTGTTTTTTGTTGTTTTGATTTTTGTTTGTTATTCACAAATATAAAAAAATATATTGCCTATTTTTTTGTTCTTCAGAATAAATGTTACGCTCAATGTATTGTACTAAAAAGTCTACGATCTAATGGTTTAATATAAACTGCCCTTTTTCTTATGCAATGATGCCGTTTCCCTCAATTTAACATATTTGACCTTTTCTTATATGTATTTTAAAATATTATCTGTATGTGAATAGGCTACTTACTTGGACGGACCTATACATTTCCGTCCAATTTCACATTTTCGATTTTGTGATTTCAGTCGGTCATCGGCCTGCAATTGGGCTATTTTTAATTGAAACGTCATCTACCAAAACTAAAAACAATTATAAACACTACTATGCAATAAAATAATATAAAGTAACATAAAACACATGTTTTCCCTTTTTGGCTGACTTATCTAGTTAAATTGTTAATTTAATCAGCAAAGACTGAAAATTGTAACTGTTTCAGATGGAACGACTTTAAGTGTGATATTACTGTCGTAGGCTACTTATCAAACATTTTAATAATGGGATTAAATCAGCAAAAAAAGGAAATAAGAATTATATATATTAAAAAAACAGAATTTAACTAACCTTCAGGTGAGAGCGATGCAGAGCTTAATAAGCTAAATGAAGATGTCAGATTTTTTTTGTCGTATATTGTCAGTTATACACATTTATTTAACCATCTTTATTTAATTATTTTGTGATCACACAGTGATTTCAAATTGCATTAAAAAGATTTTAATGAAGTAGTTTACTGACATGTAATAACGACAAAATACAGAACCAACATTACAAAATAAGCGCAAGACATGTTAAATTAATTTAACGTTTAAAATATTTTTAAATAAACTTAATTTTACTTAAACGGCAATAGTTTTTTCGTTAAATGTCAACAAAATTTTATACAAATATTTACCAATATCATCAAGTAATTATGTAGTCATATATTTTAACCCTTACAGATATAAAAAAATGAAAATAACAGAAAATACTTCCATACATATTGTAGCATTTATGCGGGGAAAACGTCATTTTCACTTCTCTACACTATTGCAGGCAGAACTGTGTGCATGTGAACAACCAACTGGAGTGTAATAAAAATGTAATTTAATGAAATTTTATTGATTATTGTGTGCTGTTTTGTTTTGTTTTGTTATGCTGTGCTTGGATAGAGCGCACTTTAACACAGCGTGCTAATCCTAGAGTGATCCTGTTTATATCAATGCCAAGACCCGTTTTTATTTTTGCACCGGCGTTAAATGCCGTTTCAATTTTAAGTGCACATCATGATACTGTTTAATTGACAGCTGTTCTGTAAAAAAAAAAAGGACGAAGAGCATATCTGGGCCTGTAAGAAAGGGCCTCGTCTGTGCAACAAAAAGGTCTTCTATTTTGACGTGCAACTTAGTTGTCAGTTCACATGTTGTGTCCATAGAAGGGAGCGCGCTGTTATTGTGTGTGTGTGTGTGTGTGTGTGTGTGTGTGTGTGTGTGTGTGTGTGTGCGCGCGCGTGTGTGGCAGAGAGAGAAGAATTAGTTATCACCTTTCAATTCGCTTTCGGAATCATCAGTACAACTGTCTGTTTTTGCGACACTCTCTTCTTTTCTAGCCTTTCCCTGATCCAAGTCGTCTTCCTGCGTATTTCCTCCCTTGTCTTCTGGGTCCTGCCTTGCTTTGCTGCTTTTGACATATGAATCTGCCGCTAGTGCCTCGACAGGCGTGGATATTCTGGGTATCGTGTTAAAGTCCGAGCCGAACTCATCTCCATGGTGGCCCCTTTCACTGGCGTACACCTGGCTCCGTCGGAAATAATCGGGGGTGGAGACGGCGCTTTGATTCGGGTGGCTGTTATTGTCTCCCAGACGGATGTAGGTGGATTTCTCAGCGGACTCCTTAGCGCTGTCGATATCAGGCTGGTAAAGACACGGAATCGCTTCCTCTTTCACATGGCTGGCTGGAAACGAACATGGGTGCAAAGGCTGGGCAACAGGTTGGGAGCCTCTGTAAGTTTTAGAGCCTGCGATCCAAGCGTCCCGCTGCGACAGGTAATGTGAGTGCTGGTAACTGCTGAGATGCATCCCACTCGGCTGCAGGTCATCCCGTTTGGAGAGAGGGGTACCGACAATACCAAAACTACCCATCATGGAGCAACCATATTCTGCAGACGCTTGCATATACATTCCAGAGTTAGTTGAATAGCTCTCACCTCTGTACGGAGATGTTCCTCCCACAAGCGAGTCCATCAGGAATGTGTTGTTGGCTGCCACGTTGTTCGGGCATGACATTTTGCAACTTGGCTTGTTTTTCTTTTGATTCAAAACAATCTCCTTTATGCCGAAGAGGATAAGGACAGTAGGACGCTGACATCTTTTGGGGGGGCGAAAAATATCAGCAACATAATTATGGATTCAAGGCGCTTTGTCATGTGATTTTCAGACCAATAGGGTTTTGAAAGTGGCCTTGATGCGCCAGACCGTCTTGACGTCACTGGGGTCAAGTTGTTGAATATACGTGGTACAGCATGGAGCAATGGCGCCATCTAGCCGATTTTTACGGACAAGGAAACCAACAACAGAACAAAGAACAATCGTCTTCAGATATACAGTTACGTGGCTTGTGCGTCTGCAAAAGAAAGAGAGAGAGGCAAGTAAACTAAACACTTCATGCAAATTAAAGGTAAATTTCACAAGATTATTCAATCTAAAGAATGGTTAATTCCACACACTTTTACAAGACTGTACATAGGCTCTGTTTTCAAAATAGACATGTAATTTTATAGAATAAGGAATTGTTTATACGTTCTGTTTATTTTCCTGTCTATCCCGACACACACTGCTTCATCCATTATTTTCGCTATCTTACAAATTGCATTTGGGGGATTAATTATATATTAATTGTGTGGGCTATTAAATATTTTATTATACATTGGTGTGGTTTTTTTGTTTTGTTTTGTTTTTGTTTTTTGGAAGATGACTGCTAATGTTTTTCCCATGATCTTTTTCTGCGTAATTGACGTTCTGTATTTTTCAAAATATAAAAGACGAGGAACTAATGGTTTATTTAGAATATCCAATCCGCAACAGTGTAGCTTACATTGTATTTTTAAATTGTACAGAAATGATCAAGAAGAGCATACATTTAGTTGTGGTCGCAGTGATGTTGATAATTAACTGTTCATCTTAAATGCATTTGTGAACATCGACGCTCCATAAAAAAACAAAAAGAAAACTTTAAAATAAACTTTTTAGTGAATTGCATGCAATTGTGTATCACAGCCATTTTATTTTCTTTGATGATAGCGTTAGCTGTGCGAGTTTTAGTAAGTATGTTGATTTTTTTTCCTCACACAATTACTAAATTATATAATAGCCTATAAACCCGGTTTATTGTTTTTCTTCATATGTATGTAAGCCAATTTGTTTTTCTGGATCCTACCATATTTCCTTTGATTACTTGTAATATATACACACTACATAAATGTTTTCCAATTTTAGCACACATTTCAAATTAAGGAAAAGGTAACATTCGTGTTCGACAATTTCATTATTATGCCGTTTTACCAAACTGCATCGAATCAGCTGGAGGAATTAAAATACACCGAATGTACTGGGGGAAAACGTAAAACTTTTCATGTACTCTGTTTGGGTAATTTTTGCTATTGTTTACTATAATTTATTATAATTTTAAACATTTGTGTTAACCCTTGGACTTGAATGAGCCTTTTTATATTCGGTGGCCAATGCATTTCTCAACGAGGCCTGTGACCCAGCTTGAGACATGGGGCATTTTTGTGATTGGTCTGTTCACTTGTCTATCACTCAGACTTTTAAGATAAACAAATGCACTCACTCATGACAGAATATAAACGTATCGAGTTTATTCAATATGTTGCATGATCTGGTCTATTATGTACACCAATATTTTTAACATTATATTACGTTTATAAATACATATGTTAACACACATTTCTAAATGAAATGCACATTATTCAAAGGGATTGTGTTTATCAAAGAATATATATATATATATATATAACAGTTTGTATAATTGTATAAGTTGTATTGTATAATTGCATATCAGGTATAACTGCAAGTATTTCAAGTCAAAGTTTAATAGATACCTGAAATTTAAAGCAAAAAATGTGTCTTAATGAATTACAGGTCATGCTGCACCTACACTTGCGCAGTGTCTTTCTGATTCCAGATGCCATAACAATAAAAACGTATTCCAGAAGTTACATTTACACACTTAAATTGTAGTAAATATTGTTCATTCTAATATTATGTTCTGATGAGTAATATGTATAGAAAAAAACGAGAAAGAGTCCAATAAAAACACTGAAAATGCATATAAATGATGTATTATGGATGGATGTGTATTGTTTAAATGTAATGAATTTTTAGTGTTGCAGCTAAAGTATTTTCTTGAAAAAATGTCTTGAACAAATGTATTATTAAACTGTATTTCCTTACTGTTGACTTAAACGTCATTGTCTCAATGTAAGTAAAGAGCGTGTGATCAAATGTTCTTTTTGTCTCTTATTTCATAACAGATTATTTCATAGGATGAAAAACAACAACAACAACAAATCAAAATTACCAAAAACAAAAATGAAAGTGTACTGGTGCAATCTTATGGCATGCTATTTCAATAATCTGTTTCTCTTTTTGTCCGTGTGCATGCCGAAAAGAAAACATAGAAAGGCTTTGAGGCTTTTTAACAGTATATTTCTCAAACATCCCCTTCTCTTCGATTGACGTTTGTGATACTATTAAATGTCAACATGCAGCTGTTACTGTTAAACAGAAAAAGCTAATCCCCTTTTCTTTAGGGGCCTATCACACAGAATATTGAATTGCACAACATTCGCGTTAATTGCCGAAAACAAAAAAGTGCGTGACTGTAAAAGAAAAAAACAATTAGGAATATTTTTTTTTTCATACCCATATACATATTCCTTTATATTAAATAGAATTTTATTTTTATATTCGAGTCTTCTCAGTGGATGTTTTAACCTGCAAAAATGATTGTTTTTGAGCAGGTATTGATTTCTGGTCATTTTTTAAGGAACATTACATGCATTTTAGCACAATTTACAGCACAGTGCATGGCACAGAAACAAAATAGTCGTCAAAACGACTTTGGAAAGTGAAACACAACATCCAGTTTCACCATGTAGGCCTCTACGTAGGTCTGTTGGCCTTGAAACGAGTAAAAACAGGGTCGTCTACTCGATGGGTATTACTTGCCTGTTTGGGAACTAAAACCACCCATAAAACATATTTCCAATTTAAAGCGACCTGCTTTTTAACCGTTTCCCCTCACCAAACAGGCGTCCACCCGCAGAGCTCTATGGAAATTTATGGTTGATGCATGTAACGTTTTAAAGACATTTATAAATCAGAGAGTGGTAATCGGAAAGCACATCAGCATAATATTAAATTTAATATCACGAAAGACCATACAAATGACTATAGTGGGCACCAGTGGCGATTGTATTTACAGCTTTTCATCACATACAGGAGTGCGGAAGTAAGTATAAGCGCACAATGAGCGTTAATAGGCTCAAAGTCCACAACTGTACGGCTTGAAGAACAAACAGCAATCTTCCAGACCACACATATTGGTAACTGTTTATGTTGTCATTTCCAACATTTTATAAAATCTGATGCCAAGAAACGTTTCTGATTTGTATGTTATTGAAATACGGAGTATTATTTGACAAATGGGACAATTGAGCATTATAGGCCTAATAGAAAATATTAGACTCTTGACATTCTCTTACCACTTCAAAATGTAAATATGTTAGATTAACTTTGTAAAACTTGTTTTTAAAATAGGTTTCGGATAGATTATGTTGCATTCTGGTGATTTGTAAGTAAAAATTGAATCCAGGTTGTATTTACATCCAGTGGTAACTCAGTCCACACAGTCTTTATGCTGATGCCTCTGAAGCCTCCGCCATTTTCCTTGTCGTCAGCTAAGAGCGCATTCGAAAGTGTTCCATTTCGCTCTTGCTTTCCGTTTTGCAGATATTGCTACATTCTATTCGAATTAATTAACATATCCACACAATATAACAAGTCTCACAACAAAAACAATTTGTTTTGGAAAGTTACATTTTGTGAATTAAATCACTGCACGAAATGCAAAATTTATAGTCATTGTTCATAAGTCTACGCGCGGACTGATTTGGTTTGGTGGCGACAATATCTCTGGCGTTTGATAGGTGGACGTTCCAAGTTCCTGCTCCTCAGTGTGACGACGTAAGAGAATGGAATTCAGCGAATTAACTACGTCACTGAGCCAGGGCCAAGGTTGGTGGGTGTGACAAGAAGACAAGCCTTCCAGCCTTGATCCTTGGCTATGCACCCCCCTCCCTTTCGCCTCCCCACCCGCCATTTCTCTCCCACAGTTCTACAAGCAAAGATCAGTGGCAATGTATCCGCTGAACTAACACATCACACACACATAAGTCTCTGCAGTCGGAATGTATAAAGGACCTGATGTGTTGTTGTTTTTTAATACAGTTAAATGAGTTTAAATCTCGGCAATAAATCAGTACACTAATTCAGTGCGCAAGGGACCTACCCTCCGTTTTCTATTCACGTTCAAGCATCAACGCATATATACTCCGATCTCTGTTTTAAATCTGTCAGAAATCTATTTCCTGTTACCCGGGAAAAGTCACAACCAAGCAAGCTTAAATGGTCAAGAACATGCCAAAATGTCATAAAATATTTCAAGCATGAAAATATTACATTTTACAGAGACAATAAAGTGTATTTAATGGGAGTGCTAAAACTGGAAAAGTTACCTGCTGTAGTTTAATGCGAGAGGTCAAAGTGTTGCTTCTTAGACATTCCTTGGTCCTTTCCCACTTGCGCTGATTGGTTCTGTTCTGTTCACCACGTTTCCTGACAAAAGGGGCTCCTTGATTCCGCTTTATTACAATAGGTTAAAGGTGAAGGCCTTGACATTATTGAAGTTCAAAGACAACTTTTAATGATATCTTTTCCTTCATATGCATAAGTGCCAACAGCACACTTGCACGCCATGTTGTGACAAAATCCATGTAGTGTGATCACATATAAAACTGCACATGGGGACAACATGCAGTACCCCCTGCTCCCGCAAAATAAATATCTCACCTCTGTTGGGTTTGTCTCATAGAAGGCAAGATGTGTGCAACTCGGCGTCTGCTGAACAGATTATTCCAAGTGGGCGATATCATTTGATAGATTTCTTGCACATATAGACGAGTGTTCATTTCCAAACGTCTCGGTTTTTTTTCCAAGCAGCCGGACTTTCTTGTTTACTATTTACTGCGGAAGTGAACACCATTCCCCTCGAACAGACGGTGCAATTAAGTCAGAAAAAAGGCAATTTAGGGCCCTGACTTTATTGCAGTGTCTAGACTACAAGAGTGGCGATTCCATTTAGAAGGTACTAAAAGACGTTACCGAAATGCTCTCTAAATTTTTGACGTGTTCAAGAGCAATTTCATGGATCCCTTTCTTAGTCACTTTTGACAAATGCTTTGATTTAACAAACACACACATTCCTGAAATTCTGCAAACACTCCTCTAAATGTTAAATATTTTGCTATTTGCCAATTTTCATTGAAAACCAGCAGATATAGCTTAATAATGATACACTTGAACGAACGTGTGAAAGGTAGACAACGAGAGAGATAGAGAGTGAGTTTTCATTTCTTGGCAGTGGTCAGTTTATTTATATCTTGGTCTCTGATTTATTATTTTTTTTTTTTACTGCAGTGTTTTTACACACGTTCCCACATTTTTACTTCACCGCAGACTACCTTGTGTGTTTTGTGTGTTTTTAAAATCAAGTCACAACTGACATATAACAGTTTACCTTTATTCGTGTTTATTTTTGATTAATATACAGTACACAGGCCAATTCGGATTGCTGAGCTATCCTTACGAAAAATGAGAACTTTGGGCGTACAGCAAATAATTTAAAGTATCGAACAACAAAGCTCACAAGGCTGCAAAGGCAATGTAAAGAAAAATAGCAGCAGGGGTAGGGTAAAGATACTCAAAATAACATTATATTTACATTCACGAATGCACAATGCATAATCTCTGTACAAGGAATACAATATTACAGATTGTACAAGTCACAGTTCTAAATGGTGAAAACATAAAAAAGTATGACATCTCCAGATTCGAACCAGAGTCGAGTGTATGCGTTATAATGTACATATATACAACCATAAAAGGATAAAGGAAACAATTTTATAATATATTATAGTAGGATATTTTGTGACCATTTTCAAAGTGAAGTTTTCAAACATTTCATTTAAAAGACGTGTCACATACATTTTGAAAAATCCCTAATCTTTGAGAAGTTTAAGTTTGTTAATCACAAACTAGAAATGCCAGTTAAATTTGCATTCTCTGTTCCCAGCCTCAGCCATTACAATCATGTTAACCTTCAAATAAGTCTTACAGTTTTTAATACTGTTGCTGGCCTTGAAACAACGTATTCCAAAGGTTATAATTAGATTGATGGGGATATTTAGACATACGTAATTTGAATTGGCAGAAGAATTAAATAATAGGCAATTTCAACAATTACAGCAACGGATTCCCAGAGAAATACTGCAGCCGATCTCTGCTTAATTTCTTTTCTTTCATTCTACGATTTTGAAACCATATTTTGACTTGTCTGTCAGTAAGGTTTAACATTCTGGACAGCTGCAACCTTTTCTCCTTGTTGATGTAAACGTTAAAGAAAAATTCTCGCTCCAGTTCACGAATCTGAAACTTGGAGTATGGACATCTCTTCTTTCTTGTGCGCGGGGTACCTTGGGATAATCAAAAAAGACATCTTAAGTGATTACCTTATAAAACTTTTTTTTTTCTGCAAAACAAAAAAAAAAAAAAAAAAAAAAACAGAATGAGATGTTCATATATGCACAACACAATTTATTTTTAATTGAAAGACAAATTTGTAATCTACACCAAAATGCCTTAATGGATTGCATCTAAGATTACTGATGTGATGAAGCAGACACAACTATGTATGTCACTCCGATGCAAAACTATTAAATCTACAGTCGTGGATAAATCGTATAAAAAACAAAAGATATATAAAAAAGAAAATAATAAAACTCTGTAAAATGCAAACAAATGAAGGTTCTTGAATTAATAAAAGAGACCTTTGTTTTTTTATACCTTTTGAACTTAAAGTGATTTCTTTTTCCTGTCTATGCATTTTTCTTGTTTTTGCATCACATTAGGCTAATTAGTAAATGTATTTCCCAAATTATAGAACCTATGACAAGTGAAAATGTGTTTTCGTTGTTATTTGTAATACTACAAACAAATGCATCTTACTATGGGCCTGAGGTACTCTGCCTTGTAAATGGCCGTGAACGTTAGCTTCTCTTCAGCAAGCTATAGCCTACTTATAGTTTGAGAAGCGCCTCAAAGCAAGCAGCAGACACCTAAAATATCAAATGATGTCTATTGAAAGGTAATTACGACAGTTCTGATTTGCCTTAAGGTATATTTTGAGACATACTTTTCATTTCAAAAAGATAAATGCCCCTTTAAAATTGATTTCTTTCATAGATAGATAGATAGATAGATAGATAGATAGATAGATAGATAGATAGATAGATCTGAGCAAGCACTAACATTGTGGTCATTGACTGTATACATACTATTGTACTATTACTACGGTAACTCGAGACACAGCACGTTTAAAAGCTAATAAGGACTTAGCTAGTTTACATCCGAGCTGCTAAAACAAAATTCACAGTATGCCAAAAGTAATGTTCTGCCCAATTGGTTTTTACCCCCGACAGCTAAACGAGAAAATCCCTCGCAATGCTCAACGCAAGTTCATGATCAAAGTTAGCATTTGTCACAATAGCGCGCTCTTAAAATTTCACAGACTCTGGGATAGTAGCGTCTGTGTATAACATCCTCTTTTTTCAAAGCGCTTTCCCATCGTAAAAATTCTTTTCGTTGGAGGAAAGAGCTTTGTAGGTTATAATAAAATCCTTTGAATGCTTATAAAACTCCACATAAAATCTGACCGACAAAACACCGGGCTAGTCCCTTAACCTTTCCCCATTTACAGCTTCGGTACCTACTCGAATGGCTGCTCTTGCTTGCGTTCCCGTCCTTAGTAGCTGCTGAAGTGCACGAGCCCGAATTGGTATGTTCCTCCTCATCTTCTGGGTCCTTTTCCGGCTCCTGCGCTGCGGAAACAGCTGTGGGTTGTTGGGACGAAGTCTCTAATTTGTTCATCTCGCTCTTTTGTAAACAATGTTCTGACTGATTGTCCGTGCTACAATAAGCGGTTTCAAAAAAGCGGTCAAAACCTTGAGGGAGCACGTTGTTTTTCCCCACGCCGGCGTAGAAACCGGTGGAAGGGTGGCTAGAGTTCGGATGATGCTGGTGGTGGTGGTGGTGGCTGTACACACTCTCGTTTTTCATGAGCATTTCTGTCATGGTGGATGGCGGAAGACAGTCTCTGTGCACCAGGTCTTCTCCTGAGTAGCAAGATGCATAGTTGGTTCTGTGGTGCCATTTGCTGGACGGGTCCAGACCATAGGAAACATCTCGGACTGGTTGCACTTGAGATAGATTTGTGGAATAGGGGTACGTGATTTGTCGCGAGGGCCCCTGTGGAAGGAACGAAGAGACGGCGGAAAATTCTGGAACGTAGTAGGTGCAGCTGGGGAGGTAGATGTTGGAGGCACAGCCCGTCCTGTCCCCAAACTCGGATGTCCGGTCTTTACGCGTCTGGGAGCAGAAGTTGCCCAGATTAACAGAGTTAAACATCTTTCTCCTGTAGTCCGTACTACAGATATGATGTTTTGGATTCGAGCTGCAGAAGGAGAAAATTTGGGAAGGCGAGATGACGCGCAATCCGTCTAAGTCGCCCCGCAACACGTGATCGAAAGTAGATATTGTCATATATCAATTTGGAACACATGGATGCGTAGGAGTGGTTCAGTTGGGTAAGATCTGTGAAATTCAAACGATTAGTTTTCAAATCATGCCAGACCATGTAAAACAGTAACAGCTTTTGTTTGTTGTTTTAATCGTGTTTTGCAACGAAGAGATGTATTTTCTGTTTATGTGTATGTGCGTTGGAGCCTGTATAGGTACTGAGTAATGCTTATTTTATGAGTCTGAGGCAACACAATTTGCTTTATGTATATGTTTATATATAATCTATGACTTTCGCATGTAACAAAACTATTAAAACTTTAAAAGAATGACTGTTAAATATGACTGGTATGATTTTTTTATTGTGTTGTGGTGTTAATTGCTGCACTGCTTATATTCAAGGGTCGAGTTTTAGCGCATTGTCAAGTTGCTTTTGTTCAAAAGCATAGCATTTTTATGGCATTCCATTTTATTTTATCTATAAATATGCGTTAAACATATATTTATTAATGGTATGTTAAGAATATATGCCTTATAGATGTCACGTGTCAGCTCCACCCAATGCTTGAATATAATAATAGAACATTTGTGAGTTTTGTCTTTTTTTCTTTTCTTTTTTTAAATGAAAACATTAGGAACCTATGCAGAAAACGATCTCCACACGGAGATTTCAGTTATTGCTTGTATAAACCCAAAGTTAATACTGATGCTTTATGTTTGTATTTAGATGTGGTTTACTTTAAACCGGGGAAAAAAACTTTTCTCTTGGTTTTAATCAACGACACGAAAAATAACAATTATGATTGATGCTACTTAGAAGATGTCTTCACCGTGAATGTAAAAATCTGTCTTTTATCAAATGAAATAAGAAAATAAAATTATGTGTAACATACTATTGTGTTCGAGCTTCCTTACACCCAACACTACACGTTTTGGCATTTAACATGTGCAAAGTACGTCAAATGATCCCATGGATATTTTAAATCTCTGAGACCATTTTATGAGAGGCATCTGTTTAAGGCAAAACATACTATCCAGTTTCAATATGTACCCTCCAGCGTCTATTAAAGTAAGCCTAAAATGTTTTATTTTTGCCGCAGAATGTTGATAAATACTAATATTTCGCTTTTTATTTAAAACTAATTTTTTATAGTGAGAATCTATATCTATAGTAACTCTATACTAACACACATCCTGCTAACACTGCAGACCATGCTAATCGCCTGAAATTTATTTCAGAATTTATTAAACAATATAATTCGTGAAATAAATACTAACAGAATAATAAATAAATTCAGTATGTAGCACTCGTTTTAAAAATATATATTTTTTCTTTTTAAATTAACTATTAGTTCAATGTATAGATATGTGGAGATGAAGACCTTTAATGACCGGTCATGGAAGCATTTCACAGAGCAGCACATTAAAAACTAATAACATTTACCATTGTTTATGATTGTTTTTAATAGTGTCTCTTCACAAAGATTATTTTTATAGGTCTATTATTTATTCAAAGCAGCTTTTCAGAGTGTCCATGATCGATTGTTGAAAAAATATTCATATCAGTTACACTGAACATCGTAACTAAAAAGTTAGTTGTATTTTTAAACAGAATTTTGCTAGATTGCTTGCGTATTTGTGTAAAAGGTATGTGGCAATGACTTTATGAGTCCTCTCTAAACTGAGCCCTCTCAAAATTGACAAAAGGTTGGTGTGCAATATGCCTTCAACCAAGTACAAAGAAAGCAGACAGCTGCCCAGACACAGCACTTGAATTTGACCACTAAAATTCTCACTGCAGCCGCCATAAAAGGCCGAACGACGGAAAAGCAAGAAATGCTTTGTTCTACAGAAAACAAATACAAGGTAAACAATTAAAAAGGCTCAAAGAATGAAATATCTAACTAGTAAGATATGCAATACAATGATTGACGAAAGCTGTATTCAGGTTTCGGTCAACTAGGTCTAAAAGTTATTTTGGACGAGCTCAAATACACATAGCCGTGTCACATTTGAGACAAAACTCTATCGTAAAACTGTTAATGGTCAGGAACAATATCGAATTTTCTCATCAGAGTCGTGTAGTCATTCTATCTAGTATAAACTTGTTAATGCGAGAAAGATTTTGAGAGATAACTACTGACAACTAACATGTTAGCCTACTTGTTTCAATACGAAGTCCACACGCAGTGCATAACAACAGCTACTACCCTATCATTCTGTACATTGTTTTGTAATATTTGTTCTACAGGAGACAGGTTTTACATGTATGTCAACTAATTCGATGTCATCATACAGCTTCAACACTATACTACTAGCTGTAGGACCCTGAAATTCAACAAAGATGCGCCCTTTTCTTTCTCTAAACAAGCACTATATCCACACAAATGCTCTGCCCCTGCTGGAGATTTGGACAATTGTTGATATTGTGATGTAGCAGCTGAATTGAAGGGACAAGTTTAGCTGGAAAGAAAAGCTAGAAAGGCGTTTAGAGAGACATGGGTGTTGTAAATGTTTGTCATTCTCCTCCTAAAAAGCATCACTATGAAGAACCGTGAGCTTTAAGTCATTGTCAATTGAATTTTTGCAATTCTTTGCAGCTGAGGTCTATAATTATAGAGTTAAAGTAAAATTACAGAGTCACGTAGCCTATTAATGTTACTCGGACTAAAACGGCGCGGCTAATGCTTCAGAATAGAGATCTGGAGAAATAGCCCGAACGGCAGCCTAAATCTCAGTATTTGTCCTGCCCCTGTGGTCAAATTCTTTGACTTTTCTTTCGTGCGTCAACACAAAAATACTTTTTGCCTCAAACCGATGGAACATCGACAGAAAATGAAACATGAAATATCAACAACGAGACCAAACAACAGTTGCAGGCAACGCTCAAGAGCCCTTCAGTTTACCTCCAGGGCTAAAACCTCAGCAGGGCTAAAAAGGGAAACTGTGTAATAGCATTACTGTCCCCTCATGGCCTAGATAAATTTAATTGGATGTAAGTCGGGCTGTTAAACTCGCTCGTATGAGCTGTGAACAGATTCAAGCAACAACAAAAATGGCCCTTCTTTTTACAGAGGTCTCTGTGAGTGCATAGCTGTAGAGCGCTAGCAGAGGCAGTTGTATCAATTGGATATCGCAATCATAGAAATTCTAGAAGCTTGTTGCTCAAACGGTAAAGTCATAGCATGGACAGACAAAAGTATGGTAATCTTTGTTATACTGAGTGAAATTAATTATTTTGTTAGTGGGGGTACATGTGATTAAAACAATAACATTAGCTACAAGAAAGATGGCTAATTGTGTACATTTCCATGAAAATTGAGGGGGTGCAAACCGATGAAACTTACAGTTTTGAGATATGCTATAGCTATTAATATTTTTTTTTAAAAAAGAACACTCCCTCAAACACCGGTTGTTCACACAAAAAATACTGTCTTTGTCGCATAAGAAGTCGCATTAAAAATAATAATAATAATAATAATAATACAACATTGTTCTTATATACTGGTACACGTACAAAATATTATTGCTGTATGAAATTATTTTCATGTGTTTCCAAACCTGAAAATTACATTCCTAAACTCGACTGATACAGTAAGCCTAGTTACGGACTACTGCTTTTTGTTCCGAATAATAATAATTAAAAAAAAAAAAACGCGTAGCCTCGAAAAGCGATTAAAGTGAGATGATAATTTCTTCTACTTTTATAAAAGAAGAAAAGACAATTTATGTTGTTTTCAATAACATTATTTTAAAAACTTCAATTGTATATGGGTTTAGGAAGCCACAACATGTGAATATCCAAATTAAGAATACCCACCAAACATTCCTTGTAATCTATATTATCAAATATTGTTAAATATCACGGATGCATAATGCATGTGGTAGAAAACCCTCGCTAATTATGCATCGATTCTCAAGAATCTTATTACTCCACTGAAAATATTTTTTATTATTTGCGTTGTGTCCCATTACATTTTTTTGTTTGTTTGTTTGTTTTTGTAAACTGCACCGAAATGCACATGCAATTTCAGTCACACTTCTTACATAATCTACCAAGATGTTACTTAATATTTCTTGATCAAACTGATTCGTCGACAGAATTCGGAATGGCATTTATTGCGGAAACCAGATTTCCGCCACATGGCTTGTTGATGACAAGATAAAGGTATGTACTCACAACAAAACTACTAATATGAAACCGCATGTCTGCATGTCTGCATGTCTGCACAATTTTGTTTATAAGCAACATAGCGTTTTTAAATAAAAAAGGGTCAGTACTTACAGTCTCCTTCTTTTTGATAGATATGGCCTTTTTAATACGATTACCCTACATTAGTAAAAACACAGTAAATATTTCCAGGACCTTATTCCGCAAAGCTGATTAAATTATACAATTAATATCCAGATATTCGTCTATAATCGCTTTGAAGTTGGATCCAAGATAAGTACGATTTGTCGCAATGAACATACGAAATGTTTATGTTCGCCCCCGTCCACCAAATAATTCAACTTAGTTAAAATACGTTTCCTACTTATTAGGCTACATCGCAGTGAAATTGCTATTTTTGCCAAAGACTATCCAGCAGATAATCTCTTAGTGGGTGGTTGTGTAATAGTATGTAATATGGATAGTTTTTTGCATTTCTGAGTTTATGCACCTTCAGCGCAATTATTACAAAAAAACAACTGGTTGATTCAATGAAATTTATGGTGTATGTTAACTTCATATTAATGATTGAATTTTGTCTACCAGTGGTATTGGATACTTGGTTCCTATGTATGGGACACACTAACTTGACCTTCAATTTGTAAGTTGCTCCCGCCCACTAAGACAGGGCTAACGCGAGGGGTGGGATCGGAAAAAAGGCCACAACATTTTATAAACAGTCAAACCAGTTGTTTACAAAAGGAAGTTATTTTCTTCAAAACTGAATACACAGTTATAACAACTTTCATTCAACAATATTTGCGTTATGTGTGGGTTTTTATATTTCATTGCAACATTTTTTTTCCCCCTTTGTTAGTTGTATTGCAGATCAACGCATTAAAATGGGTCTTTCATTAGTAGGCTATTAATGGACGTATTCAGAACGTGTTCGTTAGTTTTGCGCTGTTCTGCATATGACAAGCATGTAACGATGCCTTATTTTCAGTACATATATCTTTTCCAAAACGCTGTATAATACTCCGCATATAATATTTTCTAATCACTTAAAATTATTGCAAGGAAATGAGTTCTAATACTAGTCAGCGCAATGATATATCCTGTACTCAAATACAATCATCCTACAGTTTCAAAAAAGAAACAGTCATGCAATAAGTATGCATGCTGTAGTTATTTTTATATTATATATTTCTATATTTGACGTCGTGCCGAAGCTTTATAGTAACAGAAGAGTGTCCCATGGCTTAGGCAAACTTTATTTAAAGGCTTGCTGATATGTTAAATGCTTAAAATGTTTTATAATCCAAAAGCAAGGCTTCAGCATTCTTAAATGCATATCTATTATTAAGAGCACTCCGTAAAGAAGGATTTTATATTTGTTAAGTCTACTAAATATTAGATACATCTGGGATAAAAGTTGACGTTGCTGCGAGTGACAATTAAACGACGCTACAGGTAAGTAAATGAAGTAAATAAATAAAAATAAATACAAGAAAATTATGAAGTTTTGATTAAGTAAAATGTCTTGCTTTGAAGTTAATAATAATAATTTAAAAAAAAAATCCAGGCAGTGCATGTAGACGAAGAAAATAATATAATAAGAACTAATCACTTCCATTATTACTGCCAAAACTGTATCGTTGCAAAAGAAGATAAGGCTCAATTATAAAATGTCATGCAGAAAGTTTATAAGAAATGAACAAAGACAATTAAAAAAAGATCATTATTAAAGTAATTTTAAACAAGATAAATTACATCGTATATCAAATTACACTACAATTTGCATTAAATTTACAAGATTCGTAGTCGGCACATTTATTTGCATAATACAACTAATAGATGTGCCAATATGCCAATAACTGTTTGTTTTTAAGATTACCTTTTTTTAATTAGATGAAATAAGCGATTTTTTTTCCAGTGCGGTAGCAGTGATTGTAATTTCATCTATTCGTCTTTTGGTAGGCCAAGCAAATGCTGACACTGCTTAAATACAGAAGTAACCAAACTGTTGCACAAGCTAAATACAAAAGTTACTAGCACGTTAAGATGAGCATACACACGTTTAAAGAGAGTGTTCATAAAACTACTCATTGTCAAGAAATCTTTCACTCTCTCTCTAAGTTACACGTACCCTTTCACAGACATACACACTCACAATCATGTGTGCAGTGCAAGCGACGCCAGAATTGATTTCTCCCGTCTCTACATGTCTGTGATAGGAGCAGAGCACTTAGTGAACCACATGACTACACAAGTTTTGTGTGAAGGGCACTGAGGTGCTCAATGACCTCTGAGCCGGGGAGACGAGTCGTCATAAACAGATTTGGCCAGTCTCAAAGTCAAAAGCGCCGCAAGCGCATAAAACGCCATTGTTACGATTGCAGCGCATTTGCTTTAAAGGAAGCCAATAGACTTGACACTATGGCTATATGGAACCATCTCTACCCTAAGATCCACTTTATTTGCATTCGATAGAATCATCAGTGATTCTTTAAACATTATATATATTATATATATATATATATATATATATATATATATATATTTTTTTTTTTTTTTTTTTTAAAGCATAAGTTCAAATTCATTATATGTTACACCGTTTTGTTTTACAATGTAAAATACCTCATGATGACCAATTCAGAACAAGACGTTCTTATGCCTTTTCGTGAGCAATTAAAAGTAATCGCCTGTATCAAAATCCTAGCAATCAAAAGGAAAACACAATATTCTCACACAAGATATTTCAGCAATGAGCAATGAACTAAAGGCTGAAACACGGTCCAAAACGTCTTTAACTATCCACAGTTCCAAAATAGGCAAGCAAAGTATTACATGTCCTAGCAGTATGGGGCCCCAGTTTCGGCGTCTGTTCCATTTATCCACTAGGTGGATGTCTTTACCATTTTCAACCACTGGATAAAGCATATCAATATTGTTGCACTACATGTGGCCATTTTGGCAAATATTCAGACTGCATTTTTAGTTTTCTCCTGAGTGTTAGAAACAACAAATGTTTTATGTCGTAACCTTATACTGAAATAAATAAGAGCCAGTATGGTCAAAATAAGGATAATGCCAAACGCAATAACGTACATCTGATTCGCAATGAAATGTTTCTGAAAACGGTAGTTTGATCGCCTAAGTCGGCTTTCCAGCTGTTGCTGCATGGAAAAAAAAAATGTGTTTGAGGTAACTAATTTATCAGATTTAAATAACAGCACTCACAGGTTTTCCACAACATACAAATCAGGAAATAAGTAAATAAAATGAAGTTGAAAGACTTTATTAATCAGAAACTGTAGGTTACACATATATGGATACATTCATGAACATTATTTACAAGACATTTTAATCGCAAGGTACAAAGGAATGCAACACTGGAGCATTCACAAAATTACACAGAACAACACAGAAAAATTATACATCGGAGACAATTTCACAAAACAATCCAAAGAGGGGGAAATGTGACGATCATTGTTATATAGTTGTTGATGTCATTCATATAATTGTATTTTCTATAGATTCACAAAAATAGGGTTTAAAGCAAATGTCAGTCGCCAAACTATCAGACCAATAACAACAACAAAAGAAAGAAAACGTAGCACCGACTTCTGCCAAATTACTTTATAATATAATAATAATAATACTTAATAATAATAATACTTACAAACGAATAAACTTCTTTAGATTATACCAACTTTTGACCAGTTCCGTGTCAAACGTTCTTTTAAGTTTGATAAGGTGTTTTAAAATAATACATGCGCCTTTTTGACAAAAAATAGCCAGAAAAAACATATGCTTTTTTACCTTCTAACTACAGTCATTATAATCATGCAGCAAATATGAACTATTTCACTGGCATATAATCCATGATCTGAGTAAATAATGTTTCTAATAACACAATGGGTCCCGCTAATTAGCAAAACAGGCTCGTGAATATTGGAATTTAAATCTGATCTCTTCTGCATGATTGCTAGTTTCATTACAGTTATGAATTGGTTATTTTTTATTTTATTTTTTAATTTACATTGCGCGTCTTAATATTACTTGACCATGCATTTCTCTCCCAGAAGCATTGTTGTTGTGAATTAATTAAGTAGACCTAAGCGAATATGTCCAAATTACACAGATCAAGGGACAAGCAATCGTTAATGGGCAATTTATGCTGTTAAAAATGCAAATATGATGGAGACGATTATAACGTTTTTCACTATATCAAGAATAAATATTTTATTAGCAGAAAGTCGCGATTGTGCGGCTTAGCTGCAGGCCTACCAATTTACACTTTGGCCAATATCTAGTTGTAATCTCCTAACATTTGTCAGAATGACATTTCACAGGCTAGATCAAAGTCTATTCATAAAAGCTGTTCTGTAATTGCAGTTTGGTTCTCAAGGGCCCAAGATATGAGTTGGGTCACTAACTTTGTGCCCGTGACCGTGAACGTGCCATAGAACACGTGGCGATGACTGCGGAACGGAGATAAGACGTTGATGGCTTAACGCTGCCCACACTTCTTATTGTTGAGTATTGAGTTTGAAAGGCTCTTTCTTAGCGATAACTGGCAAAATAAAAACATAGATGGGAGATTACTAACAGTTAAGGATTCTCATTATGACCACATATATGGCGTTTCAGTCCATTTTTTATTTTATTTTTTTGTAGCTTAGAACACTGATAATGGCACGAGTGTGTTATAATTTCAAAAGATCTTTTAACACTCCAGCAATAAATATTTAGCGATCATTTCGATATCATTAAGACTGATAAGAAAACATTTTACTGTCCGAAATTCTATCTCACAGCTTATATTTGTCTGAATTTCTAGCTAGCAGTTAATTACTTAATAAAGTGAGAGATGGCTTAGACAGCTTTTTACGTTCAAAACTTAGACTAAAACATTACCACCGTACTCATGCCCACAATTGCTGGGCACAAACCATCTTAAATAAACACTAGACCACATAGTATAAGCAGACTTTTAGAGCTATCATTTGGTCGCGTACCCATAAATGTTTGAACTCTTATTCGCGTTTTCTGAATGCGTCGTTGGGCAAGACTTTCAGACTAAAATGGGCCAATGGCAGATTACCATTACCTAAATACTGCTGTTGGACTAGCATTGAACAATGTATATTTTGTGCCTCTTTAGAAGAAGGACAACGCCTGCTCCCTTAGTAACAGTCTCTTTTTCTTCATCCGCCGATTTTGGAACCAAATTTTAACCTGTTGGTCGCTGAGATTGAGCCTGTCAGACAGCTCCCTACGTCGCTGCCGGGTGATGAACTCGTTCAGCATGAACTCTCCTTCAAGCTCGGCCAGCTGCAGTTTGGAATAGGGCTTTCGCTTCTTGCGGGTCCGGGTGTGCATCGGGTACCACGGGGCACCTAGAAGGGGCATAGCACGGGTTCATGAGAGAGCTTCAAAACATCTCCTAGGCCAACACATCATCCTAAAGCCACGTAAAAAAACAAATTTCTGGTGCATTTTATTTTGTGAGGCTATTAATATGACAACTAGACACGGTTCAATGACAATCTGAGGTGTGATGCAAGCTGTCGATATGATGCATTTATCTGTTTACACAGAATGTCTTAGAACGTTTTACTGTTCTAGTTAAATGTATATAAACGCGGTAATTGTCCTATTTGCAAGAACCCTACTTATTTAGCGGTTTCAAAGCATATTAAACGACTTCTTGCTGCACGGCAACAGATATTAATTCAGTTTACGAGTCATTAAAACAAACGAGTCATCTCAACAGAGCAGTTGCCATTGTACAAATGTGTTCTTCTTACTAAAATAACGTGAAATCTACATTTAACAACAATAACTATTCTTTTTCTGTAAACAGCGTCAAACATTGGCAACGGGATTGTTGAATTTTATGATGTTGTGTTTACTGGTTGTATAAATGACTGAGCGCTTAAACTGGTGAACGTGGAGCATTTTAGGGCAACCCCTAGTGGCCTTGAACAACCACGCAAGATCCATGCAGGAAAATCATAACAGTTGCCAGTGAATGCCTAAATATACTGTCATGCAAAAAAAAAAATGAGCTGGAGCGAGATAATTTTACTGTGTGCTTCTGTTGTCTTTCAGTTGTGATTAAAAGCGAGAGACAAACCTCCTCCACTGGCGATATTGCTTGCGTGGTTTCCTTGCGATACCAGGGTTTGTGGATCGCTTGCTGAAGTCTTTCCTCCATCGTTTAGCACTGAAGAACTGGAGTCGGACTCCAACGACTGACAGGATGGCGGGTCTTGGGTCAGATGTTCGGTGCCATAATCATACTTTGAGAAGGTGCCACTGTTGCCCATCCCATTGTGCATCCCGTGATCAGACGATAGTGATGTATCTCTTGATCGCTCCTCTCGTTTGAGATTGTTGCTGTCTGAACACGACTCTCTGGTGCTGCTGGAATTGCCATAATAACACTTGCTTTCCTCCAGTCGGGTTATTTCACAAGATCGATTAAAAGAGGGGTTAATGGACACGGGACTGCTAAAGTAAGACTGAGGATATCCATTGCACGACTCCGATGGATTCCACGGGAGAGAGCAAACATTGTCCCTTCTAGGGTACGAGAGAGACGGTAGCCCCGCCAGCTGTCCCCCTGAGGCTCTAAAATTCGGGAAGTAAAACCTGTCTCCAGTGTGGATGTTTACCAAAGGTCCCACAAACCCAGGATTAAGAAGATTATGCTCGCCCATTTCCGCGGGCCAGACCAACAGCTTCTAGTTTATTGCAATCTGACATTTAACGTAGTTAAACCTGGAGGTGCACCTGATTGGTCATCTCCACGTCACGTGTCGGAGCTTACTCGAACACTAGAAGGTACCACCCACTTGGTCCATTTCAGACAAAACAAAACATTAACTTCTGTATTACTGGTTTTATATGCTTTTTAAAAATACTATAAAATATCTTATTAAAAATGTAAAATCTTGTTTTTCTTTTCCCCTTGCTCAAAGGCTCTGAACTGATCATCTTTCACTTTCCTGTTTAGAAATATATAGAAGTGTCCCTAGCCTCGTTTAATCTTTATTACATGGCAAAAAATAAACAAAAAATAAATTAGTAAAAATACGTTTTCCCCACAAAGAAAAAGCTCATTTTCCCACCGAAGCAGAGGGTGCGTTCGTCGTTGTTTTCAAACAAATTACGGTTGAATTCAGTGTCATATAAAGATGTGATGTTCATCTTTTACAGGCTTGTTTTAAAGAAATACTGATGCTCAGTGCTGAACTCCACTCATATTTACTGTAGTGGGGTCAGCAGGTTGAAACCATTGGCTCCGTAAAAGAAGATGATATTCTATAAGAATTTTTTAAAAGACCGTAGCCTATATTTTAGATAATATGCTTTAGTACACCTCACATGAACAACTTTAACAGATACATCCTATAAATACTCATGGAGAGTTGTTACACATCTCGCAATTCTTTTATTTGAATTTTACAAGCTGGCAGAGGGCATTAAAATGATTCTGCCGCTCCAAATACACCACGCTAGATCACATTAATTGATTTTTGATTGTAAATATATAAAGTACACGCAAATGTTCCTATATTAACTGCAACGCCGTGTCATTGTCACATGTGTATTATATGAGAACATAATGAAGCGAAAATAAAGATTAAGATGGCAAAAAGACAATAATAATAGTACGCATTAAACCCTCTTGTCTCACATTGGTGTGTTCAGGTAACGCAAAGTTGATGTAAATGCAATTCAGTGTTAGTCTAATCTTTCAGGCCTTTCGTTTTTTATTGTATTTCTTCCCCCCAATTTAATAATTATAAATAAATACATTGGGGTTTTCAGTCTAAGTGTATTTAGTGTCACAAAACACTGTTTTGAATTATATCCTTTTTTATCTTTGGAGGTGGAATGCGAATAACCAAGTTAAAGGCTGTCAGATGTGGATACAGCTGTCATATTTATAATATTTAAAAACTATGCAATAAATAAACTATTTTTTATGATATTCGGATTGATATATACCGCCATAACCTTTTTTAACAACATTTTTGTGTTTACGCATTTGCGTATAGCCTGTTGCTCACGTTCATGCTGACAAATATTTATGACGGAGCAAATTATATTTGCATTCATTTTAAATAATTTGTATTTTCTTTGTTTATTGCACGAGTTTTTGAGTAACAGTAACTTTGCGTTTACTGTCAATCTAAAGCTTGTGTCAGTGTATCCGTGTGGGGGCGTGTTTGTAATTATGATTAGGGCCAACTTATTTATTTATTTTTGTTTGTTTGTTTAACCTACTTTCAATGCAAAATAACCACAAACAACTTCATTATTGGCGATCTAGGCCATAAATGCAATGATACTGCCTAAGGAAATCCGGTGTTCAGCTCATTACAAATATAGCTAACAGAAACCCAAAACAAACAAAAGACTACAAATGTTGTCCTCTAAATTGCCCAAGGATTATTACATCCAAATTTGAGGCACACATGTGCATGTTTTACGGCTAGACTTCTCCATACCACATTCATGTAACTAATTAACATGCTATGTAACACTCTATGCATATAAATTTTAAATGCTTTCAGGTATTTCACTAAAATGTCAGGACATTTGTTTTAATATAATTGTAATCATCAAATATGAATATGAGACCTGATATTTAGTTACTGCTTTCTTTTAAAAAACACTCATGCTAATTATTATACTATTCGATTGAGTCATTTTGTTAGTTACTTCTGATCAGTTTTGGTTAGAATATTTCTTTTCTTTTCTTTCCTTTTCTTTTTTTTCGAAGAACTACACACAGAGTATAACAAGTTGTTACTAGTTACAACAGAGAGTTACAAGTTCTCACTGGGAATGCATGACATTTCAACAACTTGATTTAGTCCCAAAAAAAAAAAAAAAAAAAAAAAAGTATTCGCCTCAAACAACCTGATCGTCTCAAATAATATCGCTTAAAAGTCACAGTTAAAAGATAATATTTTCTTACCGCAAGGATGGCCAAAGTTGAAATCTCCAAAATCTCTGGAAAATGGTTAAAATAGCTGTTAGTTCAAGGTCAGTGTCTAGTGCACTGTCTGCGCCGCTGTGAGATTGCTGTCTTGGAATCCCTTTTCCGTCCAGACAGGGCCATAGCGTAAACAAAGGCCTTTTTATTGTCTTTGATTTTGGAAGACAGGTTGGCTCAGTGAAAGCCTTGCAGTTAATGTCCTCCGAGGCAAATTTCTTAAGGAAACAAAAACGTATACATTAAATGTGAATTGAAATTAAAATTCCTGTTTTGTTCTCAAAGATTTTCATTCAATTTGAAGAAAGGATTAAAGTTTGATGATAGTTGGGTATCCTAATAGACTTCAAAAATACAATAATAATAATAATGATAACTACAATAGTAAATTAAAATAATGACAATTATACTAAAAACACAGCTTTACAAAACAACGTAGAGAATTAAAGACGCAACTTCCAGAAAAAGTGTCTATGGTGATCACACAAATGTAAGTTATACCTTTGCACTATTGCATTTATCTTTTTTTTTTTTTAAATAACAGGTAATTATTTAAATTAAGTAATAATAAATTAAGCTTAAGCAAGACAATGATAAAGTGAATAAAACAGAAATCAATAGGATGTTTCCGAAACACTTTAGCATACGGCGTTTAAAAAATAGAGCAAACCTGAACTAAGTTTATGTTTTAAGTTTACTTTTATTCTATATTTATTTATTATTTTGTTTTCATGGACTATGCAACGCTGGTAATATTCTTAGTTTACAAAATAAAAAGAGAAAATCTGGGTCACACTGTAAAAGATGTAATGCATCTTAAATATCATATACAGCATATATGTGAGTGTGTGTGTGTGTGTGTGTGTGTTCAGCCTCACTTAATAAGCAAGACTAACTTGCTTCCTTGTCAAATAAACCTGGCATTGTGTATTACAAATAATGTTGATAGTTTAATCAACCAAACCCATTCTAATCATACAATTAAATGTGTATGCCTTTTCGTAAACACAAAATTCTTCAAATATGCACTTTTTAATCTACATATTACTAGTTTATTCGCTACCTTCATCTTAAATCAAACACACATATTTAGAAAGCGTTCGTGCTCCAGACACAAATATAAAGATCTTTGCAAAGCATGTGTCTTCGTGTTGAATCTACACTGCTCACTTCCTGATATTTCCACCATACGCCACCAGAGGTTATCAGCCCCCTTTCTCCTCAACACACTGATCTCTCTCTTCACATTCCAGCTGCTCTGTTTAGAGCCGGCGAATAAAAAAAAAACCCTACGTGAGCCCATATGTTTGGCTAAACAGGCCTTTTGCACTAAACATTTATAATTTGAGAAACATATCCCTCGAAACCATATAGTTGTGAAAAGAGTTTATTTATATATTTATTTTTCTCAAATTCGGTATGAATGCATGCTTTCAAATGTGTATGTATAATTTTTTTTTTTTTTTATACTTTATATTTATATGTGTTTAAATCAATTTGAACAGTAATCTAAGACAATCTACGCTATGGGCTTATAAGTGCAACATCGTTTATTGTTGAGTTTACAATTAATAAACCAATGGAGTGATGATAGTAAGAACAGTAATTGTAGATAGTATCACAACAAAAATGTGCATCAAATTATCTGATTTCTATACATCAATATAGCACGATTTGTCCTATGCAAACCCAGCAAGTGTTACTGTAATTGTAAACAGGTAAACAAACACAACTCTTTCCATAATCTTAAATAGCAAGAAATAGTGCTAAAGCTGCGCAAAAATCAACAGATTTGAACTAAACCGCTTGCAACTAAAAATGAGAAATACAGTTTTTTAATCAAGTTAATAATTTGTATTCTAACTAAATCCAACAATTTAATAAATTAATTTGACTTTTTTTATTTTTTGCAGATAGCACAAAATGATGAATTAAGTAGGCCTACATTCGGCAATAAATTAATAAAAACACGGATATTTAAAAATTGTAAAGCGTGTTTTGACGCTCACGTGAGTAGGAAAAAATATATATATACATTGCGATAAGGTTCTTTTTGCATTGCTCATAATATATTTACGTATATTTTGAATAGGCCTTGCGCCTAACCAGACAGAAAATGGTTGACAGAACAAGTGCATCAATAAAAGACCATAAAATAAATTCATACAGTTCTATATTCATAACTGATCTACTCATTTCCATATTTAAAACACCAAGGCAATGCGCATTTTCACTACAAATAAATAAACTAGCCGTACCTTTTGGCGTGACCCTGTGGAGGATGCAGCTCTTGATATTTGGTAAGAAGTACCCATCATTCCTCGGCGCGCCTATGGAAATAACACAAGATGACATCTCTGAGCACTGTCTTTTGCAGACGTATATGCACTACCTGCCTTCGTGGTCAATATAACCTACACCTCATGATGAGAGAATACAACCATTGGTGGTTTAAAACTTATACGGGAAAGGGATCGCGGAAGACAAAAATGGTGTGAGAAGTAAAAAACGGGGGACTGAAAATGTACACAGTGTACATTTTCACAATGACAAGGATATTGGATAATCAGAGCATTTTCCTTTTTTTATGTATTTATGGTATGTCATTAACTCTCGCCGTCTAGACAGGGAAATAACACCTTGTTTGCCTGAAAACAAACCACGGCCAGTGGTGTCCAGCCCCTCTGTTTATTATTCACAAGACTCTGTGATGTCAAGGTCAAAGCGACTGCATAGTCATGGTCAAGGGTAACGCGAGATCACGTGACGTTAAAACACTAGGCTTAACTATCATGCAGTTAACATTACATTTCTCAGTTTTCAAAGTAAGCAATTTCAACACAATATACAAACTGTGCAGTTGACGGATGACAAAAAAAGTTTTCATTAGTTACTGGGTGTGTGCCTCATACGTGTTACTGAGGAGTTGAATCGTTCGTAAGCAATTATTCACCAAATTACTTATTTTTCTTATAATGCTTCTTATATTTAAATAACTCATATATACATTTATATAACTCTGATATACATTTGATAGAATTTCTTATTCCTTAGCATTTAGACAAAAGGGAGTTAGCGCCTATAGCCTCGATTCCCTTGATTGGGAATTTATATATATATATATATATATATATATATATATATATATATATATATATATATATATATATATATATATATATATATATATAATTTCATTATATATATTAATGAAATAAGAAAACTGTGCCAATTTTTTACCAAAACCCCCCAGATATTTTTATAAAGTACGTCTAATTAATTCTTGATTATTATTACGGTATATCATTGTATTTAAAAAAAAATTGTTGTAATAGGAAGTTGAAGTATTTAAGTTATTCGTTAAATGTATACACTGCCACCAGCATTATATTTAAATGGCATGTCATAACCAAAAATATTTAAATTTACACAATTTACAGTGTTTCAAACAGTTAGTTTTATTTACTAACTATTGAAAAGTTATTATTGCTATTATTAAAATACTAATATTATTTAAAAATCAAATTCTTTTAAGCAATCAATGAATGTTGTACCTCCGACCATACCTTCAGAGCCGGGAACGGGACAGTCCTTATGAACCATTACCAAACCGTGCAGATCAAACTGTATCAGAATGTTGTCGTGGCATATTCAAAGTGACTTTTCATTAAAGATTCGCCTTCTTTTCCCTTTATTCCTTTAAAATGAGTTAAATTGTGGTAAAATTATAGACCGTAAGACATACGCACCTTACTCTTGCTTAAATTAAATGATATAATATTGAATATAAGTATAGCGAAGAATTGCACTATTAACTCTGTAATTAAATAAACATTAGGCTACATGTCTAGATCGTTACATGCTTGCATTGTGTATGTAAGGCTTACTTCTGATTCAAATGATATTCAGCACTAAACTTTGGACTGTTAGCATAGAGAGTAATTCTTTTAAAATATGACATGTTAAAGTCAACAGTTAACTAATCATACTACTAGACCATTTCGTGTCACTAATATCTATGAAGGTTGTGCAAATTTCTTACGTATTTTAAGCAAGCCCGAGCAGACTGTTGATTAATAAAATTCATCTTCTCAACGAAATTACAACCTTCACCCAACTGGGACACAAACATTCAATCTATTGTAAGAACTCAACTGCAAAATATCATTGATAGGAAGAAAGATGGACAGACACATATGCATCTATATATGTATGAAGCGGCCATAAATGGGACACCGTTGTCAATGATAATGCATTGATTCACTACAAGTAGCATGCACTCAACAAATTCCATTGTCATTTTTATTTATGAAATATGTCTCAATTCATTACTTTAGGAATTGAACACCACAATACAGTTCACATACTGCACAAAAAGAGATACAGACAAGTTGTGTGAACAGCTCCAATGCTTTACGATACATATTTCTATATAAAAACAAAAAGGTTGTGCATTAATGTTTAATACTAAATGATTTTTAAATGCGTACAATCATTCCAGTTGCATGGCAGAGTCATATCCTTCACTGCTAATAGGGACACATACAAATGATCTTGAAACATTCCTTTTTTACAGACCTGTCATACGCGAAATCTAAATTAAATAATAGAAGCATTAAACTGTACAGTTAACATTAGCAGCCTGGTTTACCCTCGGCATTAAAAAGCAATGTATCCCACAGTGAACCATTTAGCTTTTGAAGTCTCGCAGGCTCATTCTAGCAAAATCTTCTCCACGAAAAACAAATTACGCTTTCTATTCGTGACTCAGTTCAATATTTGCTACAGCCTTTTGAGAGTTTATACAAGTCTTGATTCATCCAAAGTGTCCGATAGATATATATTTTTGTCTCTTCTCGTGCGTGTTGAGCCACTCGAGTGTTTTCTGCTGGCTGGCTGGTTGGCTTTGACGCACATATGAAGAGATACAGAAGGGTCGCGTCTCCTTTCATTTTCAGATGCACGTAAACCATGTGTCTCTTTGATATTTGTGTAATTTTAAATATTTATTATTTATATATGTACATTCATAGAAAAGGACGAAGTTGAAATGTTTTTTTTTTTCTTTCTGTATTTTCACAGTTTTGTATCATATGCCCAAAAAGCCAAAGAGTGAGCGGTTATGGTACTGTGTGCATGTTTTAAATTAAATAAAGTGAAAGAAGACAGGTTAGGCGTGAGGCTGCCCGGATGTTCTTCATTCATGATTTCTGAACAGAGGTAAAAATCAGGCTTTCTGGACGGAAGGATAGAAGCTGGCGGGGAAAAACAAAGAACGAAACATGCATCAAGTATGCATGTGATTATTAGTCTTGGATTTGCTGACAAACTTTTTCTCCTTCACTCTGCGGTTCTGAAACCAAATAGTAACTTGGCGTTCTGAGAGGTTGGTTGTCGCAGAGATGCGTCGTCTCTTGTCTTTGGTGATAAACTTGCTTGCTGCATACTCCTTTTCCAGTTCTTTCAGTTGTATCTTGGTGTAGGGAACACGCTTTTTGCGCCCTCGCCGATAACTGCTGACTTCTGGCTGCAACGGAACAACATCTGAAAAACAAAAAGTAAATGGAAACATTATTAAAACCCGTTCGCCCAGTGAGACACTGGTGAAAGACACTGGATTTGACACCATATTTAATAAAGTATTTATTGGTTGCGTCAAATGATTTCAATATCTGGGGCCAATACTGTCATAATTGAATGGTAGTATTGTGAGTTACTTTATTTATTGAATCAAAAATAATATAATAATATAACAATAATATTAGCTACTAATGTATACCTTTAAGTGGGTGAAGGTCCATTTTACTATGCGTCAAGTTATTTGGTCCTTTTTCCAGCATTGCAATAACTGGAATAGGTTTTTAACCAACACTGATATACTGATAACAGTAAATCCTTCTCGAGTAAAGTTTGGATGGATGGGGTTTGTTTAAAGAATTTAAAGTCTTTTTAAAATGCATGGATTGTGGGTAGCAATGACAAGTTACAATACTAGTATGTAAATATATATTGTTACGTAAAATCACGTGTATTTTAATTATAATCTAACAGCACTGACGCCCAGCAACATTCTTTTCCCAAAATCACTACTTCACTGTGGCATAGTAGCTAAAGGTAAAATAAGGTGAAGGATATTATAGGCTCATCTGGCAGCTGAAGCACAGACACATTCAGATGTATTCTAGGATTTTCTCTGTCATTACACTGGTACAGAACATTTTAGACAGAGGCATGTTTACTGCCCTTCTGTCAGAAACCTATTATTGTCTAACGGTCCCAAACGGAAACTGTAAAGAACTGGTTTGGACTGTGTATGAAAACAGCTCTAGATGATCATAAGTAGTACTGCATTAAAAAGCCTATTTTTTTTATATCCTTATTTTTTGTTATTTTCATATGTAGACTACCTGTGTGTGTGCGCGTGTGTGTGACCTCCTCTAGGGGGGAGGGTTGCTAAACGGGTCAGGGGTGTGTTGGTGGTGACAAGTATTCACTATAGCCACTATAATGCGACAGTATATTGAGTTTAGCACTGGAATAACAGTGAACTACCAACATAGTATTTGTATTTTGTAATTTTGATTTACCATACCTGAACAAGGCATGCAATATTTTTCGCCCAAAGCTAAAATCAATAACTTGACTACAGAACGTCAGCTGCTCCTATAGAAAAAAAAATGCTGCTCCATGGCATTCGCAAAATGTCCATAACAGATTGCGGGGAACCACTCCCGATGACTTCTGACAAAGATTTATATGCGAGGTACAATAAGACCTTCGATATTATCATACGGGAGGAGCAAAGGTAGGCAGTATTGCCATACCCCAGTTCCAAATTGCGTGACTTTCCTAGCTTAAGAATCCTGTGACTCAATAATATCCGAGTTAATATATGACTATCCTCTGTAACCAGATACGTCACTCAAACATTGTATTTTATGTGAGAGGGTGTAAATAAAAGATATTTTCTAGGCGAACTAAACTTTATCTTGCTTGTGGTTTGGATTTGCTCAAATTCTTGTTATGGAAAGCCAGTTGAGCATTTCCCATCTGTCACGTGTCAAAAATGAATAGAACAAAATTTACACATTTGACAGGTTCATGCAGACCTCATGCATTATGTAGAGGTTTGAGTTGAAATCTCTTATCAACTGATGACATTTAGTCAAGAATATATATCGAACCATTTCATTAAGGCGAATACTTTGCATGTTTACAGTTTACAGTTGAAGAAAAAAGTATTTATATCTTATCATAACAGGACAGGAAGTCGTATGATCCCTCTTATGCATGTCCTTTGATTTTTATTTCCATAATTGAATGGTTTGACAACTGTGGTAAGACATACCTGGAAACGGAGATTTCCACAGATGAGAAGACTGTGTTTGCTCCTTTGAACAGTACACCTGCCCATCCCAGCCATTCGACAGAGCCCAGTGTTGATAGCCCTCCATAGGGATCAATGCATCGTGACGTGGCTCGGGATGCGCGCTAATACTGGGAACCACCGACATGTCTAGATATCCTGGAACTGCCTGGTACGAGCTGGCAAAACTCGGGTAGAAAGCAAACTCTTTTGCCCTGCTGGAGAGCTCCTCCGCGGGCAAAGCGCTGCTCGTCTCGGCATACTTTTCTGCTGGATGGTATGAACATGGTTTCTGCTGCAAGTTCACGTTGTGCGAGTGAGATAATCTGCAACCGTAGTAAGGGTTTCCAAAGGGGTAGCCGTAACTCAGAGAGGCACTAGATGACGTCTGAGGAGCGGGACACTGTCGCCCAGTTTCTGGGGAAGATATATCCGAGTACACGGATCCCTGGTGAGTCGCTATGGTGCCGGAATGCCGCCCCAGCGCGGGGTGTGAGATCAGTTCCCTGCAATGAGTCGCAGGGCAATTCCCGCTCAATCCTTCCATAATTTGACTTTTATTCTGATTATTTTCATTCGGGCTTTTTTCATACACGTACATCAAGGTGTCCGCCCAGCGTGGATGCAGGACCAGCGAAGTCGTCATATCACGGGCTGCCGATGCTTTTTAAAAGTCGCCTACTCCAAGACTGATACCTCATTTCCAACTACATTTTACGCACGCGCATGCGCACGACTATATCCATGTGTCCAGTTCATTAAAGCGCAGGCACGTGATATGCTAACTAGCCCAAAGAGACTGGACTGTGGGTGGGAAGAATAATCCCTTTAAACAACTACTGGCTCACGTTTCACGCCTGGCTTCTACGGTTTTCGGGGCACAGGCATTGGCTAAGAGAGTTGGAGAGAGTCATTCTTAAAGGGGAAGGCTTCAAGCTAAGGCGAACGAAAACAACCTCAACATTTCGGCCGACAAACGTCTAGACACTTAGCAGTATGCACTTTTTTAATTTAGCCTCCAGTATCAACATTCTGAAACGTTGCATATATGTAACAACATAAATACATACATGGCTACATACAAAAAAGCATATATCAATTCATAAATAAAGTTTTACATATGAGTAGCATAAGAACACTGCACTGATCAAAGTCGTGAATTCAGATATTTGTCAACTATTTTTATTTTATTGCAATGAAAGCAACTGATAGTCATTAACCTGGATGAACAGAATCACTTGCATTTTCTGAGAGGGGAAATACTTGCGTTATTTAATACACGTATGAATT